>NC_041391.1:438843239-438875589 GCF_002162155.2 Triticum dicoccoides | reverse complement strand
GAGCCGCCGCCGACGCCGTTTTTTTTTTGAGAAAAACCACTTCGTTTTTTTAGAAAAACCCTAGATTTTTTTATTAAATTGGTTTTTTCCAGTTTATTTTTTTAGCGAGCATTAACTCGTTCGTTTGTTTTAACGAACGCATTCACCATTTAGATCCAGATAATGAACGTTCGTTCATTAACCTGTTCGTCGTTTTTCTTTTTCTCAGATTTATTCCACGATTTTTCTGATCGCGATCTGTGATCCGATTTTCAATTTAGTTTTTCTTTTCGCTCGTTCATCGGAATCAGGCGATTCAAGCGCCTAGAGTTTCGTCTCGAAACCCTCTTTCTGAATAATCTACTCAAACATGTTTTTGCTTCTGTAAAATTTGACTTAGGTCCAGATTAGTAAATGAAGCTTGTTTCTTTCACCGTTTGAGTTTTGTTTCTTCGTTCGATTTGATTATTTTTGCAAACCGTAGTTCTTAAGATGAATTTTCTGGTTAGATCTCTTATTTGAGTTTTACTCGTGCATTAGATGAGTACTTATTGTATGCTTGTTTGTTTGTTTGCTTGCGATAGAGTACCCGGATTGCGCCGCTTGCTACTTCGAATCCCTAGGTTTCGCGGATCATCAGCAAGGCAAGTACACTTTGATCATACTTCTTTATTACCCAGTTTTTATGCATTAGATCAATCCTCAAACAATTGCATGATTAGGATCTGTTTAGTATGTGGGTTTTGGGAAGTAGATGAGGTAGTACCTATTACCTGTTTTATTATCAAACCCTTGGGAGTTACTTCTACGTTTGCTTAATATGCCATGCTATGCTAGTAGACGTGGATTGGGTGAGTGTATCCATGACAGATGTGAGATTGTTTATTAATGGTTTACTTAAGGTGGCAACTTTAATACACATCTGGGTGGATTGAGGTACCTGGGTATTCCAGGATTGCCTGTTTGTTTTGGACCGCCACCCAGGCTCAAAGGGATCATAAGATTATTCATGCTAGAAACTTCCATGTGCAGCCACCTGCTATTATGGGCTCTAGCATAGTTGATTAAGTCGTGCGAACTCTTACAGTGGTAGACTAGCAGATGTAGGGAATGTAGGTTGGTACGGTCTAACCATCGTAAGGTGCTAGCGCTTCTGAAAGACTATGTCTCGGTCATCCGTTTCTCAAACACCATGTAGTGCGAGAATCCCAACGGAGGAGATCGAGTCATGTGGGGAAAAGTGCGCAACCTCTGCAGAGTGTATAAACTAATCATGATTAGCCGTGTCCCCGGTTATGGACATTTTGAGTATCTAGTACCTGGATTTTCATGTGAATCTCGTCACTTTACTCTAATTAATATTGTTGGGTTTGTTTAATGATGTTACTTAATTGGGATTGAGAATGCTGTCAACCATTCTCAATGTTTAACAACCACCATGATAGTTAAATAAATTTATTCCTTTGCAGTAGGGAAAAACTGGCTTTATGCAAAACTGTAACCATAGAGCTTTCCACCATCCATATAAGCATGTAGTATAGCTTTATTCTTTCATTACTCTCTATGTGTTACTTTGCCAGCATATTGCATGTGCTGACCCATTTTCGGGCTGCAACGTTCATGTTGCAGACTTCTCAGACGACGAGTAAGATGCCTTAGGATCGTGGTTCTATACTCAATGATGCCGTTGGAGTTGATGGACTCACTTATCTTCCAAGCCTTCCGCCGTTATCGTTATTAGATGGCCTTAAGCCATAGTTATTGTAATAAGTTCTCTTTGGAGACATTCGATGTAATAAGTGTGGGATTGCTACTCTGTTATAAATCCTTCAAGTACTGTACGTGTCAGCATTACTGATCCAGGGATGACACTGATGCACAAAGATCAGACTGTTTGAGGTCTGGTCGCTACACAGGAGGAGGCCCGTGCTCCCGCGCATCTAGCGGTGGAAGCATCAGGGTGCAGGGCACTCGGTAGCGGCCGCGGAGGCGAGTTGGGCGGTGGCCGGAGCTATGGCTTCGGGCGGGATGGCGCTGTGGTGCACGGCGAAGCAAGCTAGGCGCACGGTTGGGTCTACGGGGGCTGCAGGACCCCAATGACGTGCTCGGGCGTGGCTTAAACGGGCCCTGCCCCTGACGGAGACATGGCCGACTGCGGGAAGGTCTCGGGTCAGGTGAAAACGGCGGCTATACAGCGCAATCGACGCGGGGAGGAGGGGGATTCGGGTCAGCGGCTCACCGCAGAGCTGCGGGGACGGTTAGCGGGCTCGGGGACGCGCAGGAGTGGCCGAATCGACATTGGTGATCGTCGGCATCCGAGGAGGAAGAGGAGCCCGATGGCGATGTTGCAGCGCTTCTGGGGACGTGGGCTTCGACGGGGATATGTGGGCATGGAGGTGAAGCTCGGGGTACGATTGGGCGACAAGGGGTGGCTGGTAACCGCGAGGACGACGGGTGGCGGCCATGGCTGCTCCTGGCCGAGCTTGGGGACGAGCGATGAAGGGGAGGAGAGAGCCAGGAAAGAGGGGAGAAGGACAGAGGGGGTCGAGGCGTCTCCAGGCGCGGGGACAGGGAGGAGGATGAGCCTCCAGCGCGAAGCAGGAGGTGGCATCGACGCGCGCGTGCATCCAGCACGCAGCAGCTTCGATCGGCGGGGTTGAAGATGACTGGCAGAGGCCAGTGGGCTAGGCCTCTGCTGGGCTGCGGTGGGGCGCCAGGTAAGGCCAGGTGAGTTTCTGTTCTTTTTGTTGTTTTTTGTTTTTTGTTTTTATTTAATCTTTTCCCACTGTTTTGAATTCAAACAAATTCAAACAATGCCAAAAACTCCTCTGAATATTTTTCTTTTGCTAGATGGACTTTTCCAAAAGCTCATAAAATATTTCATAGGTATTTCAAATTATATTCTAATTATATGAATATAATTAAAATTCAAATAACTAATGATTTAAATTCAGAGTCCCAAAATTAAGTCCTGAAAAATGTTCAGTATTTTTGGTTGGGACCAAAACCCTTGCCAAAAATGTCAAACATCTAAGAAGAGCATTTTGGAAACAATGAACGAGATTTTAGGGTTTTTTCCCTTCTTTTATTAGGTTTTCGAGGCTTCAGATATTCCTCAATTCAGATTTCTTGAAATTTAGACATGATACATAAGTGATCTAAGATGCAACTAAGATAAGCAATAATCTAGGGCTGTGACAACTCACCCCCACTAAGCAAGAATCTCGTCCCGAGATTCAAGACGTAGGTTCAGCAGACAGAAGGGAACATGAAGCTAGCAAAATCTTCATGATCTAGGTTGTACTTCATAAGAGCGTTGATTTGGTCATCACATTTGTCTCGACGTCTTACTCTGAGAACTCCATCCAACACGTTAACGAGAAGAAAGGGAGAATTTTAGAAGAGTCGATCTTCTTGAAGATCGAGCAACTCACAGACTAAGACATAGAACCATCTCTCGAGTTGAGACACAAAACACACATCAAGAGGGGTGGAAAGAAACAGATGACGACGGTTCAACTCCGTGGGAAACAATTCCAAGCTTGAGTATGATGGTGAATGGTTTCAAAGTAGCGAGGAGATAATTGCCATGATTTCATATTGGGGCACCTTAGGGGAGGTGACTCGTAGAATTATTCCCTTAAGTGGCAAACATAATTACTTTTGATACAGAGATCATTGAAATTCTCTATACCAGCCTAGGGAAAATCACAATTGATCGTTTGAAGGAATTCCAAGGAATGGCATACTCAGTTTGGAAAGGAAACTAGAGTTGTAAGACAACTCCGCAAACGGAAGGCACATTCCACTTGATACCAAGGATATAACCTAGTGTGTGAGCATGCTCTCAAGAACTTGAGCATTTCCATATTCATCGGGGCCTTATCAACATCCATGCCGAGGATCCTGGCAACACATCATACTACCATGATGAATAGTGATGGACGATGCAGATGCAAAGGAGGACATCACTTTCTCAGATTTTTCCTTAGCAATGCCAAAGAAGCAAATCTAGATGATCGACTGAGAGACATTTAGCACTCCGCTTCTAATGTTCTCCTTGATGTGCTAGCATAATCTATTCATAGAAATGGTTTGGTATCTAAAACATCAAGTAAAAGGTCAGACTTCGAGAGCACAAGAATCCATAAGGAATAACTACTGGAGTAAATCCGACGAAATCCTTATGGGGAGGTGGCCAACTTCCTCAATCAAGATACCACAACAATAGGTCTTCCGGCTGGGTGTGTTGGCCACGACATCCATTTTACCGGACTATAGAGAGATCAATATAATAGTCCTTGGGAAATGTTCCCACCATCATATCTGCCTGAGATTCACATCTGGTTGGGTTCAGGACGTTCCAGACTCATCAAGTCTGAAAGATGAAAGTTTGCAACACAAATCGATGAGATGGCGTTGCAAGATTCTCAGGGAATGAACTATGATAGTAAGCTCCAAAACATGAGCTGGTTCTGTTACGCACATGCGAACACGCTGTCCTAGACAATCATGACCACATAGTAGTCTTATAATAAAACACTACCAAGTTCAGGTTGGGAACCATCATCGAGGATAACGAAGTCCTAACATAAGTCATGATTAGCTCTTATGAAGGAACTCCTTCTCCTTGAACAAATTAATCAGTGGCTTGGTGTGCTAGGAAATACCGATGGAATGGAGGTAGCTAATCTCTCAAGCCATAGTATACTTTGCACGTGCATGACTGACTTGGACGATTCCAGAGGAAGCAAAACTAACTTTCTCGAACTCATGGCGGCAACTTGCACCAAATGCACGTGAATCAGAGGAAGTCACTTCTTTCATCCAACACATGCTTCATGAATGGAACATGAAGATAATTCTTATAGAAGATTCCAACACCAACTGGATGTTCAACACGAATCATGGAGGAGACAAAATGATGCTGATGGGCTCAACAACAAGTCATCGAAATTTCCAAATAGATGGAATTCCACAATTATATGAACAGGTGATAGCATTGGTCAGAACAAAAGATATAATGGAGTATGCTCGAGGAGGAACCACGAGTAAGACAACATTACGAACATCATTGGTTCTGATTTGATTTGAGAATAGCCCACACTCAAATCAAAGTTTTGATAAGATAATAGGTCCAACAACTGATCACAAGGACCAATCGATGAAGATATCCTCTTTCTTCAACATATATACAACATATCCCTTAACATGAACTAAGTCGGAGAAGCTTTTATCTTCTAGCTCTCCAAGTTGTTGTTTCGCTTAACCAACTAGCTCAGGGGTGTCCAACACGGATTCTTCAAGAAAGGGTGGTTTACAGGAATAAACCAACTCGATCACGAACTCAACATAAGGCTCAAGGGACAACCTGGTAATACTTCAGAGAAGACATTCGGAAGATCACGAACCACCAATATGCTACTAAGCTTGAGAATAATCTTGCTTTTCAGGGCAAGATGATGTGATCAAAAGAGCAAGGGATTGACACAATCCTAACTCATTGATCGAAGAGTGCACCAGAAATAAGGACTGGGTAGCATGATCAACCTTAGGGTGATGATTCAAGAACCAACACGCTAAGAATGATGTTGTTGTCCATTTAACTACCAAGAAACAGAGTTGCTAGGAGTATAGATTTCACACATCATGATTCACTTGTCGGCATTCCAGTTGCGACAACACGGAACCGAGGAATGAATAATGATGGCGAGAAGTATCACTACGTCAAGAGTTCATAGAACGGTGTGCAATTCCTATGACATTTCTGACATAAAGAGGCAACACTCCAAGGTAGAACAGAATAAAAGCTGGATTGGCATTTGATCTACAAATTACAACTGCTTTGACCCGATCCTGGATATGGATGAGGTACCGGAGTTTGTTTCTCCTAGTCATTCTGGAATAGAATGGCCTGACAGACCACAAGAGTAATAGGCATCGATGAACGAATGCACGCATACTCTTGACTATCAAATGATAGTCGAAGGTCAGAAAACAACTAAAGAGGGAGAAGTCAAAAGAATAAATGATTTTTTGAGTTGTTGATGCATAGATTAACATGTCGAGCGGTTCAACATATTTCTTCTGGATAACCCATGCAGAAAGATAGAACTGGCAGAGTCACAGCATAGAATCGAGAACTCGTCAAGAGCACTCTGGTTGTGATCTTTCGGTTCAGCGAGAAACTTCTGCCATAAGCAGTTCATGGTATTTGGAAGAAGGAAATACCACAGACCTCAAGAACTATCACAAAGGTTAGTAATAACCTAAGGGAACTAGCAAATACCAACAACATGAGGTAAGTTGGGTGAATCTTGGGTTCAAGAGCCCAGCAATAGAATGCCTACTAACTAAATGGCATCACAGGATGCTTTCGAGAATAATGGCCAGAATCATCACACTGGGAACACAAAGCATGGCTAGATTACTAGGTGATACTCTAGACACCTAGGGTCATAATAATAGCTCCAACATAAATGCCGAGGCAATGAAGTACCTCAACACACTAGTTAGTGTGGTTGATCTGGCATAAAGAAACTTCAGAATAGTAAGAAGGGATTTGCAAATGCATCAGACTGTTTAGAAATCTGGGATGACTCAGACAACATAACAGCTATAAATTCTCAAAAGAGATTCTGAGACATCACGCAAATGGTGGCATAACCACTCAACATCACAATATCAAAGTTCCGAGTTCAACTGTCAACACACGGAAGTAGTAGGAATTGAACTAAGGCTCAAAACCATCAATCCTATAAGTCTACGGATTAGAAACACATGATCCTGATAGAAAGAAGAGAAAGCCTAGTTCCTTAACCCCGTAGGGAAGATAAGATGACTCAGATCAGAGGGCATAAGGTATAAGGAGTAAAAGGAGCCTTACGTTCCCATCCACAATCAATTGCCTTATATAACTAAAGAATTTCTAGACTCAACTTCGACCAGTTTGGGTTGGTAATCCTACAGGCAGTCAAGCTTTGATACCAAAGCTGTGAGGACCCCGATCCTATGCCACACCGATCTAGCATGTAACACCTCATATCACTTTGCGGCCTCACGCACGGTATTCCCACGGGTGTCGCCTTACCAGGCCCAGGATCGTTTGCGCCTTTTGGCTCATGTATATGATAGTGTCGCTAGCATCCATATGACAAGAACCCGGGCTGACATGGCTAGTCGTGAACCCAATGTGGCGCTAACTTACAGGGATAGGAATACATGACCCAGCAACGAACGTGTCGGTTATCAGCGAGTGAATCCAGGCTGTAGCAGCTGGGCTAGCAGGACTTTGGAGAATCCGGGCTGTAGCAGGCTAACAGGACTCCGGTAGACACCGTGTGACATTTCCCCAAAGGGACAGACACAAGAACGAAGAAGGACACATGCCGGCCAGCCTAAGTGTTCCAGAGCAGTAGCAAGCTACCAGGGCTCAGTGGAAGCACTAGGAGACATTTCCCAGTAAGAGATGCTACCAAGGATAAACAACTAGATAGTCAGATCCCACACATACCAAGCATTTCAATAACATACACACAATACGCTCGATATGTGCAAACACAACATGGCATCACAACATGACTCTACAACTCAAGTATTTTATTCAATAGGCTCCGAGGAGCCAAGTATTACAAACATGGGTCTCTGGACCCAGCATTCAGGGCATACCAGTCAAAGCACAAACAGAAGCTTAACATGTCTAAGTACAAACAACTATAAATGAAAAGGGATGAGAAGCCTAACTATCTACCAGATCCTGCCGAGGGCACAAGATGTAGCTGAGGTAACAAGCTAAATGTCGAAGTCCACGTGGAACTACTAGCGAGACCGAAGTCTCTCTGCAAAACATAAAATAGGCAAACGTGAGTACAAATGTACCCAGCAAGACTTACATCAGAACTAACTACATATGCATCATTATCAACATAGGGGGTGGTGGAGTTTAACTGCAGCAAGCCAGCTTTGATCCGGTGGCTATCCTGAACTACGATTGCAAGTAACTCTTTTGAGGTGGCGCACACGAGTCCACATATTCACCATATCAATACCCCACTATGGATCCGCTTCCGTCTCCCTACGAGAACGCCATTCATAGCATTCACGCTTATGTTGCGTATTTTAGAGTATCCACTTTCACTTGTCTATGAACTGTATAGGCAACCCAGAAGTCCTTTACCGCGGACACGGCTAATCGAATAGATGATGTTAACCCTGTAGGGGTGTACTTCTTCACACACTCTCTCACCACTTACCACCATGTACACATCGTGTACCTCGGCAACCTTCAAGCGGAAGCCTGGCAAGGGAGTCAGCCACGACCTGACTAACCACACAAGTCTCTCGTCTAGGTTTATCGCCTATTCGGGTTCCATCCGCAAGGAGATACGGCCGGGGTGTCGCTCACGGCCCCAAATGATGTGTGCAGGGTTCCCAAGCCCACCTCGACGGGTGGATCTACGCTTGGTACACCATGCGATGGTGCCTAGTCTGTCCGAAGCCCACCTGTACCGGGTACCACTTGGTAGACTACTAACACTACCTACAAACACCAGAAACTAGTTGCAACTCCTGGACAGCGATCGAGTTAATTAATAAGTTGAGAGAGCTTGGAGTGCCCGGAGCCCAATGTGTGGTAGTAACTGTTCATGGATCACAAACAGAGAACTCGGTTCCTAAGGACGGCTTCAATGAGATAACCCACCATGTACTCCTACATGGCCTGTCACCGCTACCTTTACCAAATCGTGTTCACACATTTAGACCACACACAGTAGGACATGTTCACACACCTCCAATTCATCCCCGATGAATCAGACCTGACTCCACTCTAAGCAGTAGCAGGCATGACAAACAAGCATGAATGAGTAGGCACATAAGGGCTCAAACAACTCCTACTCATGCTAGTGGGTTTCATCTATTTACTGTGGCAATGACAGGTCATGCATATGAAAGGGGTTCAACTACCGCAGCATGTAACAATTGAATCGTTGTTGTCCTAATGCAGTAAAAGAGAGCAGGAGCAAGAGAGTGGGATTGTATCGGAATGAACAAGGGGGTTTTGCTTGCCTAGCACTTCTGAAGATAATATAGTTCTTCATCGGTGTCACTGAACTCATCGTCGGAACCACATCTATCGAGAGGGGACAAACACCGGCAAACAAGGAAGAACATAATCAATGCAATGCACAATATGATGCATGATCATGACATGGAAATATGCTGTGGTTTGAGCTAATGCAACTAGCACCAACTTAAATGGGGTTGGTTTGAATCTAAGATTCAAATTCAAACTCCATATATAACATTATAAATGCCATTAATTCAAATTTTTGTATACAGCAGCTTTAAGTTATTCAAACAAGCATGATAATGCCATAAACAGATTCTTCGGATTTTTCTGATCATTTTTCATATATAATTTATTTCATTTGGAGTTACAGTTGAATTTCTATGATTTTTTAGAAGTTTTAGCTATTTTCTGGAATTTCCTGAATAAGAATAAATTCAGAAAAAGCCATTACTGCGTCACCATTGCGTCAGCATTGCGTCAGCAGGTCAACTGCGCTGATTGGTCAAACCTGACGTGCGGGGTCCACACATCAGTGTCACAGGTTAAACAGGGGGTTATTTCTAATCCAACTAAAAGATTAGGGTGCCCGGGCCCACTGTCAGTGTCTAGGGGGTTAACTAAATGGGTAGTTAGCACCTAAACTAATCCTGCCACATTATCGTGGCCGGATTAAGCGCTGGCGACCTCACAGTGCGGCAGCGGCTCGCCGGGATGGCGCTAGGGGCGGCGGCTGGGCACGCGGAGGGCACCAGGAGGAGGCCCATGCTCCCGCGCATCTAGCGGTGGCAGCAACAGGGCGCGGGGTGCTCGGTAGCGGCCGCGGAGGCGAGTTGGGCAGCGGCCGGAGCTACGGCTTCGGGCGGGATGGCGCTGTGGTGCACGGCGAAGCAAGCTAGGCGCATGGTTGGGTCTACGGGGGCTGCAGGACCTCAATGACGTGCTCGGGCGTGGCTTAAATGGGCCCTGCCCACGACGGCGACATGGCCGATGGCGGGAAGCTCTCGGGTCAGGTGAAAACGGCGGCTATACAGCGCAATCAACGCAGGGAGGAGGGGGATTCGGGTCAGCGGCTCACTGCGGAGCTGCAGGGACGGTTAGCGGGCTCGGGAACGCGCCGGAGTGGCCGAATTGACGATGGTGGTCGTCAGCATCCGAGGAGGAAGAGGAGCCCGATGGCGATGTTGCAGCGCTTCCGGGGACGTGGGCTTCGCCGGGGAGATGTGGGCATGGAGGTGAAGCTCGGGGTACGATTGGGCGGCGAGGGGTGGCTGGTAACCGCGAGGACGACGGGTGGCGGCCATGGCTGCTCCTGGCCAAGGTCGGGGACGAGCGATGGAGGGGAGAAGAGAGCCAGGAAAGAGGGGGGAAGGACAGAGGGGGTCAAGGCGTCTCCAGGCGCGGGGACAGGGAGGAGGATGAGCCTCCAGCGCGAAGCAGGAGGTCGCATCGACGCACGCGTGCGTCTAGCACGCAGCTGCTTCGATCGGCGGGGTTGAAGATGACTGGCAGAGGCCAGTGGGCTGGGCCGCTGCTGGGCTGCGGTGGGGCGCCAGGTAAGGCCAGGTGAGTTTCTGTTCTTTTTGTTCTTTTCTGTTTTTATTTAATCTTTTTCCACTGTTTTGAATTCAAACAAATTCAAAAAATGCCAAAAACTCCTCTGAATATTTTTATTTTGCTAGATGGACTTTTCCAAAAGCTCATAAAATATTTCAGAGGTATTTCAAATTATATTCTGATTATATGAATATAATTCAAATTCAAATAACTAATGATTTAAATTCAGAGTCCCAAAATTAAGTCCTTAAAAATGTTCAGTATTTTTGGTTGGGACCAAAACCCTTGAAAAAAATGTCAAACATCTAAGAAGAGCATTTTGGAAACAATGAACGAGATTTTAGGGTTTTTTCCTTCTTTTATTAGGTTTTCGAGGCTTCAGATATTACTCAATTCAGATTTCTTGAAATTTAGACATGAGACATAAGTGATCTAATATGCAACTAAGACAAGCAATAATCTAGGGCTGTGACAACAGCACCATGGCTAGCGTACTCGAGGAGGATGGCAGGATCTCAGCGACGGTCCCGGTGGCGGGGAGTGTGCCGATGGTCTGGAGAGGGATCTTCACCTCGACGGCCACTTCCCCTACCGGGATGTCCTCTGGAGAATGCTCCGTCACCGCCATGGAACCCTGCCCGTACCTGGCAGCAAGATCATGTCCCTGAGCAGCAGCTCTCGGTGTCAAAACTGGCGGATCTCGGGTAGGGGGTCCCGATCTGTGTGTCTAAGGCTAATGGTAACAGGAGGCAAGGGACACGATGTTTTACCCAGGTTCGGGCCCTCTCGATGGAGGTAAAACCCTACTTCCTGCTTGATTGATCTTGATGGTATGAGTATTACAAGAGTTGTTCTACCACGAGATCGTAGAGGCTAAACTCTAGAGGCTAGCCTATGATGATTATGATCGTCCCTATACGGATCAAACCCTCCGGTTTATATAGACACCGGAGGGGGCTAGGGTTTACACAGAGTCGGTTACAAAGAAGGAAATCTAATATCCGAATCGCCAAGCTTTCCTTCCACGCAAAGGAGGGTCCCATCCGGATACGAGACGAAGTCTTGAGTCTTGTATCTTCACGGTCCAACAGTCCGGCCAAAGTATATAGTCCGGCTGTCCGGATACTCCCTAATCCAGGACTCCCTCAGTAGCCCCTGAACCAGGCTTCAATGACGATGAGTCCGGCGCGTAGTTTGTCTTTGGCATTGCAAGGCGGGTTCCGTCTCTGAATACTCCAAGGTAAACCTCGAACACTTAAATTGTGTCCGGCTCTGCAAGACGATTTTCACATACCACCGTAGAGAGAACGATATTTCACAAATATAATCTGCTGACAACTTTAGATGAAGCGACATGAAAAATGGTCGAGTCATTATGGAATCGTCTTCCCACAGCCAGCTACCACACATATCGACGCGGTTTCCTCGACACGTCCCGTTGAAGCAGAGATCAGGTCCCCTTATCACGGGATTCTCATCAATACGGGTATGGGTAACCCAACCGTGCCATCAATGGTGGCGCTTGGGAAATCAGCGATTTTCAATGGGCAAGTGGGGAGGCACACTATTTTCTTCTCCTTTATAAAGGGATAAAGATTCCCCATTTTTACCCACGCCTTCTTCCTTCTTTGGTTATCCATCCTTTCCCCCTCGAGCTCCAGCGCCCTAGTTCACACCTCCTCCGCACAGCCAAACATGTCCGGAGAAGGAGGCAAGTGGGTGGCCTCCACCATCAAGGAGGAGCACATTACAAAGCTCCGGGCGGCCGGATACTTGGCCGCAGATATCGCGCACCGGCTGCCGGACGTAGGGCAGATCATTCCGACTCCGGGACCCCATGAGAGGGTCATGTTCCTCGCCCACTTCGTCCGTGGACTGGGATTTCCACTTCATCCGTTTGTCCGCGGGCTCATGTTTTACTACGGGCTAGACTTCCACGATCTAGCCCCAAATTTCATCCTTAACATCTCGGCGTTTATCGTCGTGTGCGAGGACTTCCTCCGCATCAAGCCTCACTTCGGCTTGTGGCTACAAATCTTCTACGTGAAGCCGAAGATCGTGAGCGGCCAGCAAGTGGAGTGCGGAGGCACCATGGTGGGCAGGATGCCCAATGTTACCTGGCTTGACGGCTCCTTTGCGGAGACCGTGAAAGGGTGGCAATTGGGGTGGTTCTACATCACCGAGCCACACGATGCCAACTAGGCGGCGGCCCCCGAATTCCGATCCGGAATTCCCATGCGGCTCACCTCCTGAGAAAAGAAGGGTCTGGCCTGGGGTGAACCTGCGGAGGTGACAGGACTTCAGAACATCCAGAGCATGATGGACAAGAAAATCAAGCTTGTCAACATGGTCCAGGTCATGCTGTAGGACCTTGAGAAGAGGTGTCTAGGGGGGGGGGGGATTAGACACTAAGAGCCAAAGTTGCAGTTTTTAAGTTTCTTTAAAGTTTGAGTGGAGTTTAGGCACAAGTTTAACATTCACAACATATAGCAAGCAAGCATGCGAAGAGTATATGAGCAGCGGAAAATAAAGCATGCAACTTGCAAGAATGCAAAGGGAAGGGATTGGAGGATTCAAACGCAATTGGAAGCAACCTTGTCTATCCCACCATGGCCGTCGCCCACGAAGGACTTGCCTCACTAGCGGTAGATCTTCACGAAGAAGGCAATCTCCTTGCCCTTACAAACTCCTTGGTTCAACTCCAGAATCTTTGTCGGAGGCTCCCAAGTGACACCTAGCCAATCTAGGAGACACCACTCTCCAAGAAGTAACAAATGGTACGTTGATGATGAACTTCTTGCTCTTGTGCTTCAAATGATAGTACCCCCAACACTCAACTCTGTCTCATAGGATTTGGATTTGGTGGAAAGAGGGTTTGAGTGGAAAGCAACTTGGGGAAGGCTAGAGATCAAGATTCATATGGTAGGAATGGAATATCTTGGCCTCAACACATGAGTAGGTAGTTCTCTGTCAAAAATAGGATGCTGGAAGTGTAGGTTCAGTCTGATGGCTCTCTCCACGAATGAAGAGGAGGTGGAGGGGTATATATAGCCTCCACACAAAATCTAACCGTTACACACAATCTACCAAACTCGGTGGGACCTAATCGTTAAACTCGGTCAGACCGATTTAGCAAATAATGTGACCGTTAGGGTTTTCGGTGGGACCGAAATGCAACTCGGTGGGACCAATTCGGTTAGGGTTAGGGCATAACGTAATCTCGGTAAGACGGATTACACAAACTCAGTGGGACCGATTTTGGTAATAAGCTTTCCAGAGAGTTGGTCAGGAAAACTCGGTTTGACCGATTATCAAACTCGGTGGGACCGATTTTGATAATAAGTTAACCAGAGAGTTTGCATTGTAATCTCGGTAGTACCGATTGCTCAAACTCGGTGAGACCGATTTTGATAATGGACATACACAGAGAGATTACAATCCCATCTCGGTGAGACCGAGATCCCTATCGGTGAGACCGATTTGCCTAGGGTTTGTGGCAGTGGCTAAGACATCCAAACTCGGTGGCGTCGGATAGAAAGAATCAGTGGGGCTGAGTTTGACTTTAGGTTTAGGACATATGTGTGGAAGTGGGAAAGTAGTTGAGGGTATTTGGAGCATATCACTAAGCACTTGAAGCAAGAGGCTCATTAAGCAACACCTCATCCCTCCTTGATAGTATTGGCTTTTCCTATAGACTCAATGTGATCTTGGATCACTAAAATGTAAAATGAAGAGTCTTGAGCTTGAAGCTTGAGCCAATCCTTTGTCCTTAGCATCTTGAAGGAGTTCCCACATCCTTTAGTCCATGCCACTCCATTGTTGAACTTATCTGAAACATACTAGATAAAAGTGTTAGTCGAACAAGAGATATATTGTCATTAATTACCAAAACCACCTAGGGAGCACTTGTGCTTTCAATCTCTCCCTTTTTGGTAATTGATGACAACATACATCAAAGCTTTAGATAAAGATATAAAGAGTAGCAAGTAAAGCTTTGGAAAGACATGTAACAAGCATAGGCTCCCCCTACATGTATGCAATCATGTGAATATGAAATATAGAAGCATGTGATAGCATAACCATGATAGAGCAGGCAATGTGTTACATGTATCTTGGCTATATGCATCAGAGCAAAAAGTATTAAAGAGAATACCTTCATGCCCATGAGTCCTTCTTGCAGACAGTATGTACATCAGCAAGAATTCCTCATACACATGATTGTGATGCATATACTTACCTTGTGGTCTTGAGTTGGCTTAGGATGAAATGAATCTGCGTAAACAAGGTTAGATAACACAGATACATCTACTAGCCAGAGCAAACAGAAGAAACCACAAGAATACCAAGACTGGGATGACATGTAGAGAGTGAGTACTAAGTACTACATTGGATTTGACATGTCCCCAAGAGTAAAGATATGCAATGAATTTAAATGATCTCTTTCCCTTAGATGTCTTGCTCCCCCCTGAATCTAACATGGGATACTGGGAGAAGATAGGGAACAGAAAATCAGAGCTGAAGGGAAACAGAGCTGAAGGAAAACAGAGCTGAAAGATATGAATGATGATCAAAGCTGAAGTTTAGAGCTAATGTATGCTAATGCAAAATGAGCACAACAGATCATATGAACATGTCTCTCCCCTCAAGAAGACATGTGGACATCTCTCCTCTTGAACACCAAGCATTTGGGATCCTTGAGAAATACTTTCTACTAGTATTCTCTCCCCCTGGAGATCTCTCTCTCTCTCCCTGAAGGATCTCTCCCCCCTATGAGATGTGATCTCTCTCTAAATGATAAGCTTTGATGTGATCTCTCTCTCCCCCTTTGACATCAATTTCCAAGAAGGGCTTGATAAAGATGTAATCTCTCTCTCTCCCTCTGGAATTTGTCGTGAATGGGTTTGATCCTTGAGTCACAACATAAAGCAATGATTAAAAATGTGATGCTTGTAGAGGACAAGATTCATTGAGTGGAGCTAGATCAGAAGAAACACAGAATGAGTGGCAAACTGTTTTTCCTGTTGTGAAATCGGTGGCGCCGAGTGATAGGCTTCGGTGGTACCGAAAATTTTCGGTTGGACCGAAAGTAACAAATCGGTGTAACCGAGTTCATCGCAGAGAAAACACTTGTCACCTCAGCTCACTAGACTAATAAGATCTCACAAAGATTTGCAAGGAATTTACTGAATGATATGCAAGGAATTAGATGCAGAAAATGCTGAGAAAACAGAAAGAAATCTAGATGAAGTTTTTTTTGAAAGGGGAAACACATATGCATGAGACAAATGCAAAAAATCAGAAAAGAACATAGGAGAACTTCATCTAGAGATGGTCGGCGACAAAGTCACCTATGTTAGAGTATATTGACTTAGGAGTCAAGTGAGATCACTTGATAATAGGCCATACTCATTGTTTAAGCTCAAAATGGGGTTGCCATTTTTCGTTTAAGCATCTTGATGTATTCACATCTTGTCGAGCTGCTTTAACTCATGACTCGGAGTAAATCTTCTCTAAGATGGAATAACATACCTTGGTTGGTGGTGTTGTCCATGTAGTTGAACTTGCGTGGGTTGCTCAAGGTTGATGTAGCTCATCAAGAATTTGGATCACCACTTGGAATTTGAGTCCATCTACCTACATGGGTTAGTTCTTGCAAGGAAGAGCACTTGTATATCCAAAAATGACAATCATGAAACTCAACATAGAATTTGTCAAAGGATATGTTTGAATGGTTTCGTGCTTCCTTGTCTTCAACCACCTTTGTATAGAGACTTGGTGATGTAGAGATTGCTCAAGATGTGAGTAGGTTACAATCTCATGGAGTTTGATTCAACCAAGTACCTACATGGATTAGATAACATGCAAGATACAAATATATCCAAGACATAAGATCTTCATCATAAGAGAAATATCAAGGATTAGTCATAAGCTCATGTCTTGCATGTATCCAATGGAGTTTCTACTCCAAGTTTGAAGCATCAATGATGTTCAATTCTCCTCTTAACCTGCAAAACACTTTCTCATCAAGAGGTTTAGTGAATATATCTGCTAATTGCTTTTCTGCGCGAACATGCTTAAGATCAATGTCACCCTTAGCAACACGATCTCGAATGAAATGATGACGAACTTCAATATGCTTAGTTCGAGAATGTTGCACAGGATTATGACCAATTTTGATAGCACTTTCATTATCACAAAGCAATGGAACATGTCTCACATATATCCCATAATCTTTAAGAGTTTGGTTCATCCAAAGTAATTGAGCACAACATGAACCAGCAGCAATATATTCTTCTTCGGCGGTGGATAAGGATACCGAGTTTTGTTTCTTGGAGGACCAAGACACAAGAGATCTACCAAGGAATTGACAAGTACCCGAAGTGGACTTTCTATCAACCTTGTCTCCGGCATAGTCCGAGTCGGAATAGCCAACAAGATCGAAAGAGGCCCTCTTAGGATACCAAATGCCAAAATTTGGTGTATGGATTAAGTATCTCATTATCCTTTCCACGGCCTTAAGATGACATTCTTTAGGGGAAGCTTGATATCGTGCACACATGCACACACTTAGCATAATATCGGGACGTGAAGCACATAGATATAACAACGAACCAATCATAGAGCGATAAACCTTTTGATCAACCAGTTCACCATCTTTGGTTAAGTCAAGATGTCCACTAGTAGGCATGGGTGTAGACATACCTTTGCATTCTTGCATATTGAACTTCTTGAATAAGTCCTTAGTGTACTTCGTTTGAGAGAAAAAAGGACCTTCCTTAGTTTGCTTGATTTGCAACCCAAGAAAGAATTTGAGTTCACTCATCATAGACATCTCAAACTTCTCCGACATTAGCTTCCCAAACTTTTCACTAAAATGAGGGTTAGTTGAACCAAATGTAATATCATCAACATAAATTTGGCACACAAAGAGTTCACCATTAACCCTTTTAGTCAAAAGAGTAGAATCAATTTTCCCAATTTCAAAGCCTTTTTCAATAAGTAACTTGGTCAAGCATTTATACCATGCTCTAGGAGCTTGTTTAAGTCCATAAAGAGCTTTGTGAAGTTTGTAAACATGATTGGGTTTCTTAGGATTGACAAAGCCGGAAGGTTGTTTAACATAAACTTCCTCCTCTATTTCACCATTTAAAAAAGCACTTTTAATGTCCATTTGGTACAAGGTGATATCATGGTGATTAGCATAGGCAAGTAAGATGCGAATGGACTCAAGTCTAGCAACGGGGGCGTAAGTCTCACCATAGTCCATACCTTTGACTTGTGTGCAGCCTTGGGGACGAGACGTGCTTTGTTGCGAACTACTTGTCCATCTTCATCTTGCTTGTTGCGAAACACCCATTTGGTACCGATGATGTTGTGGTTGTTGTCGGGCTTCTCAACCAATGTCCAAACTTGGTTCCTATCAAAGTTGTGTAGCTCTTCATGCATAGCATTTATCCAATCCGGATCTTCCAATGCTTCTTCGACCTTCATAGGTTCAATGCTAGAGATGAAAGAATAGTTTTCACAAAAGTTAGCTAAACGAGTTTTAGAGCGAGTGATTCTCCCGGTTTGAATATCATTGTAGATTTGCTCTACGGGATGGTCTTTAGAAATTCTTGCTCGAACTCGTGAAAGCTTTTGCTTGGATCTTCGTTGAACATCTTCTTCATCATGTTCTTCTTCTTGGCCTTCTTCATTGTTGGCGTTGTCGTTGTCTTGTCGTGGTGGAGAAGGAGGTTGTTGACATTCTTCTTGATGCAATTCCTCGTTTTCTTCATCTTGGTGTGTCCCACTTGTGGATGCTTCCGTATCAACTCTTGGTTCACCTTGTCGTGAAGTAGAAGCTTCCACTTGGACGGATGAGGTACTCTCCTTCACCTCCGTTGGACGGACCTTGCCAATAGACAAGTCTTGGATTGCTTCCGAAGGATCTTTGTCTCCTACATCAATTGGCAATTTCTCTACTTGCGAGCCATTAGATTCATCAAGCTTCACATCTACCGTCTCTTCAACCTTTCGGGTGAAATTGTTGTAGACACGGTAAGTGTGAGAGTTTGAGCCATAACCTAGTAGGAATCCTTCATGAGACTTAGGAGAAAATTTAGAACGACGATGCTTATCAAGAATGTAGCACTTTGAGCCGAATACTCGAAAGTATCCAACTTGGGGTTTGTTACCGGTGAGTAGCTCGTATGCCGTCTTGCCGAGTAGCTTGTGAAGATACACATGATTTGTTGCGTGACAAGCTGTCTCAATCGCTTCTGCCCAGAAGTGCTTCGGCGTCTTGTACTCATCAAGCATCGTTCTCGCCATTTCGATGAGCGTCCGGTTCTTCCTCTCAACAAATCCATTTTGTTGAGGTGTGTACGTAGACGAGAACTCGTGTGAAATCCCTTCTTCATCAAGAAAGGTGTCCACATTTGCGTTCTTGAACTCCGTTCCGTTGTCGCTGCGAACCTTCTTGATCTTCACTTCAAATTGGTTTTGGGCCTTCCTAGCGAAGTTTTTGAAGATCTTCTGAACCTGCGATTTATCATCAAGAAAGAACACCCATGTAAATCTTGAAAAATCATCAACTATAACTAGACCAAAAGAATTTCCACCGAGGCTCTTGTAAGAGTTGGGACCAAAGAGATCCATGTGAAGTAGCTCGAGTGGCCTCTTCGTGGTCATGATGTTCTTCACGGGATGCCTTCCTCCAACCTGTTTACCTGCTTGACAAGCACTGCAAAGTCTATCCTTATCAAATATGACATCATTAACTCCAAGGATATGATTCCCCTTAATAAGCTTGTCAAGGTTTCGCATACCAACATGACCTAATCGTCTATGCCATAACCAGCCTTTTGAGGATTTATCAATGAAGCAAGTTTTAGGTTGAGCCTTTTTAGTGAAATCAACAATGTATATATCACCTCTACGCACACCAGTAAAGACCATTTTATGATTATCTCGACGAAACACTTGGCAATCTACTTCAGTAAATAGAACATTGAAACCGAAATCAGCAAGTCTAGATATTGAAAGTAAGTTGTAACCAAGAGATTCAACGAGCATAACATTTTGTATGGAGGTATCATGTGATATGGCCACCTTACCGAGGCCAACCACCTTACGCTTTGAGTTGTTACCGAAAGTGACATACTATCGAGGACTATCATTATCAGCAAGCTCACGAAACATGTCTTTATCTCCGGTCATGTGATCGGTACATCCACTATCAAGAACCCATTCCTTTCCTCCTGACATATATCCCCGAAGATTTGCCATAAGACCAAAATGTCTCATTGCATCATCAAGATCGAAGTCACTATCATCATCCTCATCATAGTATCCATGTTCAACATCGTCATGTGGTGGATCAAATCCTAGAGAGGGTGATTCATTAGAGTGAGTTTGACAATGATCTTGTCTATGAATTCTTATAGCTTCGGAAATAATGTCACTAATAATACCAACATGTCCTTTGACACGCATAAGATTTGTAAGCTCAAATAGACGATCACCAAACATAGGATCACTAGTATTCATTTTACTCAAAGCAATAGACTTATGGAGAATTTCATCTAGATTTTTCAAAGAATAATCAGGAAATCGTTCCTCAAGAAATTTCCATATAGTGTAGGCACACTCAAGAGTAGGCAGTTTTATAATCAAGTTTCTAGGCAAGCCTCTAGTGATAAGATTAAAAGTTCTAACATTCCTAATCATGTCAATAGACTCATCAAGGGTAGGATGCATCGGATCAACACAGGGTGCACAAGGACTAGCAATGTACTTGTTCAAATGATATTGATTGAAAATAACAAGCATCTCATTTTTCCACTCATGAAAATACTCTCCATCAAGAATAGGCACTCTATGTCTAAGACTCCCCAAAGTAGACTCATCCATCTTCCTCCAATGGTGATTAAACCAAGGCAATGGAGACCAATGCTCTGATACCACTTGTAGGACCTTGAGAAGAGGTGTCTAGAGGGGGGGGGGGGATTAGACACTAAGAGCCAAAGTTGCAGTTTTTTAAGTTTCTTTAAAGTTTGAGTGGAGTTTAGGCACAAGTTTAACATTCACAACATATAGCAAGCAAGCATGCAAAGAGTATATGAGCAGCGGAAAATAAAGCATGCAACTTGCAAGAATGTAAAGGGAAGGGATTGGAGGATTCAAACGCAATTGGAGACACAGATGTTTTTGGCGTGGTTCCGATAGGAGGTGCTATCATACATCCACGTTGATGGAGACTTCAACCAACGAAGGGTAACGGCTGCGCGAGTCCATGGAGGGCTCCACCCACGAAGGGTCCACGAAGAAGCAACCTTGTCTATCCCACCATGGCCGTCGCCCATGAAGGACTTGCCTCACTAGTGGTAGATCTTCACGAAGTAGGCGATCTCCTTGCCCTTACAAACTCCTTGGTCCAACTCCACAATCTTTGTCGGAGGCTCCCAAGTGACACCTAGCCAATCTAGGTGACACCACTCTACAAGAAGTAACAAATGGTGCGTTGATGATGAACTTCTTGCTCTTGTGCTTCAAATGATAGTCTCCCCAACACTCAACTCTCTCTCATAGCATTTGGATTTGGTGGAAAGAGGGTTTGAGTGGAAAGCAACTTGGGGAAGGCTAGAGATCAAGATTCATATGGTAGGAATGGAATATCTTGGCCTCAACACATGAGTAGGTAGTTCTCTCTCAGAAATAGGATGCTGGAAGTGTAGGTTCAGTCTGATGGCTCTCTCCACGAATGAAGAGGAGGTGGAGGGGTATATATAGCCTCCACACAAAATCTAACCGTTACACACAATCTACCAAACTCGATGGGACCGAATCGTTAAACTCGATCAGACCGATTTAGCAAATAATGTGACCGTTAGGGTTTTCGGTGGGACCGAAATGCAACTCGGTGGGACCGATTCGGTTAGGGTTAGGGCATAACGTAATCTCGGTAAGACCGATTACACAAACTCGGTGGGACCGATTTTGGTAATAAGCTTTCCATAGAGTTGGTCAGGCAAACTCGGTTTGACCGATTATCAAACTCGGTGGGACCGATTTTGATAATAAGTTAACCAGAGAGTTTGCATTGTAATCTCGGTAGTACCGATTGCTCAAACTTGGTGAGACCGATTTTGATAATGGACATACACAGAGAGATTACAATCCCATCTCGGTGAGACCGAGATCCCTATCGGTGAGACCGATTTGCCTAGGGTTTGTGGCAGTGGCTAAGACATCCAAACTCGGTGGCGCCGGATAGAAAGAATCAGTGGGGCCGAGTTTGACTTTAGGTTTAGGACATATGTGTGGAAGTGGGAAAGTAGTTGAGGGTATTTGGAGCATATCACTAAGCACTTGAAGCAAGAGGCTCATTAAGCAACACCTCATCCCTCCTTGATAGTATTGGCTTTTCCTATAGACTCAATGTGATCTTGGATCACTAAAATGTAAAATGAAGAGTCTTGAGCTTGAAGCCTGAGCCAATCCTTTGTCCTTAGCATCTTGAAGGAGTTCCCACATCCTTTAGTCCACGCCACTCCATTGTTGAACTTATCTGAAACATACTAGATAAAAGTGTTAGTCCAACAAGAGATATGTTGTCATTAATTACCAAAACCACCTAGGGAGCACTTGTGCTTTCACATGCTCATCCGCCGAATTCTTCCGTGCCAAAGACGGACATTTAATCAGTGGGAGTTCGTTCCGGCCGAACATCAGACAATTCAAGAGCTCTACGGCACGACACACAAGGACACATGGAAGGTGTTGTTCAAGGCCTCCGAAATACCCCTCCCACATCCGAGGACCGCGGACTTCACGCCACGCGGCTTCCACATCCGGTGAGTTTTCTGACCATCACCAGATGTAGTTTTCCCAGCATAGTCATGAGAGAACTTTAAGTCATCGCATGTATTTAATCAGGAGTGGATCGACTGTCTGGCTCCACTGCCAGAAGGTCTAGCGTCCGCTCTCCTGACGGAGATGCTAGTCCCGGCCCCCTACAAGGTGCCGGAAAGGAAGGCTGAGAAGAAGGCCCCGGGGACCAGGAAGGGTCTCCGGCGTGAGGTCGTACTGGACGCCTCATCCGAAGACGATGAGGCACACTCCTCCCACGAAGGTGAGGAGGAAAAGGAAAGGGCCGCCTCATCCGGAGAGGCCGAAGGGCCTAAGAGGGAAGCCCAGGGGACCAAGAAGTGTCCCCGGCGCAAGGCCGTCATAGGTTCATTGTCGAAGGACGACGAGGCAGATTCCTCCCATGGAGGCGGGGGGAGGGGGGAACACGAGGAAATTCTGCCTCCCCACACTGGGGAGGAGAAGAAAAGGAAAGCCGCCACGCCGTGGGAGGCTAGGACGCCCAAGAAGGGAAAGGCGTCCCTTCCGGATTACTCCACCACGGCCACCTATAGTGAGGAGGAGTGGCTGCCCAGGGGCAAGGCCCGAGTAAGATTGTAAGTATCCGCACTCTTTTGTACTTTAGTGCGACTTAGCTTCATAGTTTGTTATAATGCCGAACACGTATATGTAGTCCGAGCAGGGCCCATCCCGAGGTATCCTCTTTGGATGGGTCTTTGAGCGATTCGGCAATGAACTCGCTCCCGACGGCCACTTCCCCTCGGCCTGCGGATGACATGGAGGTGTTGTCCCAAAGGGTCCCAGAGCAGGGGGAGGCGGTTCTGGAGATGCCCCAAGGCGAAATTCCAGATGTCGGGCATACGGGGCGTAAGGTCCCCTCGGATTATGCCGACAAGAGCCGCAACAAGTTGGGCTCTCAGCCGGACACTGTACCGGAACCTCCAAGGGTTCCGGATTCGGGCAGGCAGCCCCTCGCTAAGGAGGGCGAGCCGACCGTGCCGCTGACTTCTGCTGCGCCAGAGGCGCCGGATAGTCTGCTGGAAGTGCTTCGCGACACTTCCATGGATGAAGAGCACCGTACTCTTATGAGTGCGGTGATTCAGAAGGTTCGGTCCGCCAAGAGCGGGTTGACCAAAGCCTGCACCAGCCTCCTAACAGGCATTGAGGTAAGTAATCAAGAGTGTGTGAAATTATCACCCGATAGATAGTAGCCCCTGATACTCTGTTTGGTGTTTGGAAAGAAAAGCGAAACGGAGGGTCAATTTTAATCCGCAGGAGTCTAATAGTAGGTGTCTATGTGAATAAGCAGGCAGTGCTACTTGCCGTTGCTGCCCACACAGCCGAGGTCACCGGACTCAAACGGGACCTTGAGCAGGCTGAAGAGGAGCTCAGCCTCACAAAGAGGCAGCTCGAAGAGAACAAAGGTGAGTGATTCCCCGTTCACATATCAAATAGATGAGAAAAAATTGGTGACACTAACAAAAAGCGTCATGATTTTGTAATAGGGGCCATGACCGAAGTGGCGGCCCTGAAGAAAGCATTGTCCAAGGCCGAAGATAAGGCGACCATGGAGCGCATTGAGCGTGAGAAGCAAAATGTTAGGGTGGGCGAGGTACAGCAAGAGCTCCAAGATCTCGGCAAGAAATTCGAGTCCTTGGAGCGTGACTTCAAGACGAAAGAGTCTGATCTTAAGAAGACCCTTTTGAGCATGAAAGACGCCAAGGCCGAAGCCGAAAAGGCCCAGCAGGAAATACAGGCGGCCAAGAAGATAGCGGCGGGTAAGACATTCTTTATGGAGAGCAAGCATGTGGAGGAGACATTTCTTTTACTTACCCGAATTCGGAGCCCTCCAGGGGCATTTTCAGATCTGCCACGCAGCATATCAGATGCCGCAGAGTTCTATCGTGCCGAAGAGGGGAGCTCAACGGAGAAGCTGTTCTGGTCCCAGTATGCTGGAGCCGAACACCCATGCCTCTGAGTGACCTACTGAAGCAATTAGTTGAACTCCACAGGGCGACCGAAGTGGCTATGAAAGATCTCATAGTCCGGATGTGGCTTGGTGAGCCCCCGCCCGCCAGCTATTTCGGCCTAATAAAGCGGATGGTAAATGCCTATCCGCGGCTTGAAGTGATCAAGCAATCCATTTGCATTGAGGGCGCCCGCCGAGCCTTTGCCCGTGCGAAGGTGCATTGGGGCAAGTTGGATGCGGAGAAGCTGGTGAAGGATGGACCGCCGGAAAGGTGCATCGCTACCCCGAGAAATATTATGATGGCGTGATGAAAGGCGCTCGTCTCGTGGCCGATGAATGTACCAAGGACACAATCTTTGAGTAAATGTACTCATGTCGTTTTTGTAATATGAAAACGAATTTGTTTGCGCTATATAGCACTTTGTTGATTTAAAATATTACCTTCTGTGCGACTGTTTATAAAATTCTGAAAGTAGGCCAGTCATCAGCTTCCGCCCCCACGTAACTAGTACTAGGGTGTTCGTGGAAAACCCAAACACTCTTTATCCAAATTTTTGGTCCCTGAAGGAGGTGTTTGGCGCAGCGAACAAGGCAATCGGACTATGCGGCTTTATAACTCTCACTTAGCCATAGAAGTCTACAATTTGAAATTTCGGCGAAGCCCCTAGAATTCGGAAAGCCGAATTGGGGCGCTATATACGCCTAAATCGGACGAGGCCGATTCCTCGCCTAAAGTGGAGAAAATCTTTAAGGATTTTAAGACCTCTCAAACAGCGACCAGCTCTCGCCGCATCATGACAGTCAGTTTTTGGCTTTCTCTACCGAGGTGCTCATCCGAAAGAACCGGGACACAATCGCAGTAGTTCTCCCTGCGCTACCTTAGCCGATATAATGGAACGTAAGGTACCAAAACAAGGGAGCCGGGCTAACCCAACTATTGACCCAAGACATGATTCCGAGTTGATGCATATAATGCTATAAGTTCGGGGTGCCGCACTGTCGAAAGTGTTCGGACTTATCTTGCCGTATTAAGGGCCGCCGTGAGAAGCCCCTCGCAAACTGATCGTACCAAAGTGTACGGATTCAATACTGAATAAACATTTATAGAAAAAATGTGCAGATAGGAATAATAAGCCGACGCTATGTATTATCTCCCATTGATAAATAATACGTCTAAGCATGTGTTTACAATTAATGCGTTGAGCAAGAGTAAATAGGACTATTTGACATGTCCTATCCAAGGGCGGGCCACATGCAGGTATATAAACAGGTATAACGATCATTAACAGATACCACCTGGGTATTCCCTTTGTGTGTGAAGCCTTTTGCCTCCTTGGTTTTCCCTCCTATGGCAAGTCCGATAATCCGGCTCGCTGAAGAGGCTGCCCGGAAGCAAGGTCCTGAGAGATAAAGGGGGTTATTAAAGTATGGTGCGGCTGAACCGCACTGTTGACCGCATCACTATTGCGCCTCCGCCTATGCCCAAGGTATTTTGAATGCGTAATTGTGTACGCGCGGCACAAATGCTGCCTGAATGGGGCTGGAGCAGAGGCCGGACTACTAGTCGCGCTCTTGGCGTGCCTGGCAATCCTGTTGCAGGGTACTCTGGACTAGCTTGACGGTGTTCGGGGTTGTTGTCGCCCGATTGGTGGTTTGCCGGAGAAGGCTACTTTGTACTTCTGCCGCGAGGTCCTGGCATCTTGAGCTTGAGGTATGCATAGTGTGGTACCGCATTCAATCGAGCGAATGTGGTTCGTCCAAGCAGTGCGTGATAACCACTACGGAACGGGACGACATCGAAGATTAACTCCTCGCTTCGGAAGTTATCGGGAGATCGGAAGACCACTTTCCAGTGTTATGGAGCCCGTGCAGCGGGCCTCTACTCCTGGAATTACACCTTTGAAGGTGGTTTTGGTGGGCTTGATCCTTGAAGGGTCGATGCCCATTTTGTGCACTGTGTCCTTATAAAGCAGGTTCAGGCTGCTGCCGCCGTCCATAAGGACTCGCGTGAGGTGGAATTCATTGATGATGGGGTCTAAGACCAATGCGGCTGAACCGCCATGACGGATGCTGGTGGGGTGATCCCTACGATCAAAAGTGATCGGACAGGCTGACCATGGGTTGAACTTTGGGGCGACCAGCTCCATCGCATAGACGCCCCTTAGTGCTCGTTTTCGTTCCCGTTTGGGAATGTGGGTGGCGTAGATCATATTGACCATTTTCACCTGGGGAGGAAATTTCTTTTGTCCCCCCGTGTTCGGACACCGGGGATCCTCGTCATCGTCATTGTGGAGCCCCTTGTCCTTCTTCTCGGCATTTATTTTTCCGGCCTGTTTGAACACCCAGCGGTATCTGTTAGTCTGGTTTGCTGGCTTCTCCGGGGTGCCGTGAATTCGGCACGAGCGATGAAGTATGCGGTCCAGACTAGATGGTCCCTGATTGTTCCTTTTGAATGGCTTTTTTCGCTGATCGGATTTTGAGCCACTGAATCCGGCGTTGAGTGCCGTGTCTTCAGTGTTGTCGCCATTGTTCCGTCGCTTATGTCTGTTGCGCCGTGGCTTCCCGTTATTGTCGCGGACATCTGAAGTGCTGGAATTTATTGGCGTGGTGCTACTGCGAGCCAACCAGCTGTCCTCGCCCGCGCAAAAGCGGGTCATGAGTGTCGTGAGGGCCACCATGGACTTTGGTTTTTCCTAGCCGAGGTGTCGGGCGAGCCACTCATCGCGGATATTATGCTTAAAGGCCGCCAGGGCTTCGGCGTCCGGACAGTCGACAATTTGGTTCTTTTTAGTTAGGAACCGAGTCCCAAATTTCCTGGCTGACTCTCCGGGGTGTTGGGTAATATGACTCAAGTCATCAGCATCCGGTGGTCGCACATACGTGCCCTGGAAATTGTTGAGGAATGCGTCCTCCAGGTTTTCCCAACTGCTGATTGAATTTGCCGGTAGTCTATTTAGCCAGTGCTGGGCTGGTCCTTTGAGCTTAAGGGGAAGATACTTGATGGCGTGTAGATCGTCACCGCGGGCCATGTGAATGTGGAGAAGGAAATCTTTGATCCATACTGCAGGGTCTGTGGTGCCATCGTATGATTCGATGTTTACGGGTTTAAACCTTTCTGGGAATTCATGGTCCATCACTTCATCAGTGAAGCAGAGGGGGTGTGCGGCGCCTCTATGCCGGGCTATGTGGCTACGCAGTTCGAATGAGTCTGGTTGGCTATGTTCGGCCTAGTCAAACTTGTTGATAGTGTGTCCGGCATGGCGATCATCGTCACGTGTTGGGGCGCGCCCCTGCGATCCGTAGATCGATCTTGGTTGTCCTACCTTAAGTGTATCTTGCAGGTCCTGCCTATTGCCCCGGGCCGTAGTGTATTGGCGTAGGGGTGCGGGCTGGTATTCGGGCTGATTCGTCGCTTTATCTCGGCCACGAGGTGGCCGGTCAGCCGTGTGACGCTCGAGTCCATATTCCTCGGTTGCCAGGACTTCAATCCATCTGTCTATGAGCAGGTCTTGATCAACTTGGAGTTGCTGCTGCCTCTTTTTTAGGTTTCTGGCAGTGGCCATAAGCCGGCTCTTGAAGCGCTCCTGCTCTCCGGGGTCCTCAGGCACGCCGAACTCATCGTCGCCGAGGCTAATCTCGTCTTCGGAGGGGGGCATGTAGTTGTCCTCCTCCGGGTATCCGTCCGTCGCTTGTTCGTCTGGGCCGACCTGCCCGTCTTCCTGTTCGGCCTGCTCGAAGGTCGGCTGATCGGGGTTGTATTCATCTTCGGCACCATCCGGATTGTTTTCATCTCTTGTGCCGGTAATGCTGTGGCGGGGCTTGGAGCGGAGCCGATGACGCCCATGCTTTCCTTTCCTCCTTGAGGGGTTATCCTCCATTGCCTATTGCTGTTAGTTTCTTTCAGAGTGTCCACCATATATCTATCATATGAGGAGGTGGCTGTCCAGCGCCCCGTGGGCGGTGGTTCCTGTTCTTCTCCTACATTGTCATCCACACCGTCGATGTCTTCAGAGTCGAAGTCAAGCACGTCGGTCAAATCATCGATCGTGGCAATGAAGTGGGTGGTGGGTGGGCAGCGAATTCCCTCGTCGCCTGCTTCCCACTCGAGCCGGACATAGTTCGGCCAAGAGTCTCCTGACAAAGAGAGAGACTTTAACGAGTTCAGCAAGTCGCCAAAGGGCAAGTGCTGGAAGAAGTCCACAGCAGTGAACTCCATTACCGGAGCCCAACCAGATTCGGCTGGCTCGGGGATGCGCAGACTGGAACCTACAGCCGGACACGAGTCCGGGGGTCTGGTGTCACAGGCTTCCTTGGGGGTGAAGCCGGTGCTCAGCTCTACCGCCGATGAGTGTGCGGCCTCTGGGGCGGGGTCCATCCAATCGTCCTCGGACGACACGATCTGCCCCGGATTTAGGTCCGGAGCTCCTGCAGGTGCAATATCCCGAGTATTGTCAGACAGTAGGTCTAAGCCGTGCCCGTGGTGACTGTTTCGCGCTCCTGGCTAGGCCCGAATCCGTCGAAGATCAAGTCTCCATAGATATCAGCCGTGTAGTTCAAGCTTCCGAACCTGATCTGATGGCCATTGGCGTAGCTGTCGATCTGCTCCAGATGGCCAAGCGAGTTGGCCCGTAGCGTGAAGCCGCCGAACATGAAGATATGTCCGGGGAAAAAGTCTCACCCTGGACCGCGTTGTTGTTGATGATTGAAGGAGCCATCGAGCCTTGAAGCGACGACACAGAGGAACTCTCAATGAAAGCACCAATGTCAGTGTCAAAACCAACGGATCTCGGGTAGGGGGTCCCAATCTGTGCGTCTAAGGCTAATGGTAACAGGAGGCAAGGGACACGATATTTTACCCAGGTTCGGGCCCTCTCAATGGAGGTAAAACCCTACTTCCTGCTTGATTGATCTTGATGATATGAGTATTACAAGAGTTGATCTACCATGAGATCGTAAACGCTAAACTCTAGAAGCTAGCCTATGATGATTATGATCGTCCCTATACGGATCAAACCCTCCGGTTTATATAGACACCGGAGGGAGCTAGGGTTTACACAGAGTCGGCTACAAAGAAGGAAATCTAATATCCGGATTGCCAAGCTTGTCTTCCACGCAAAGGAGAGTCCCATACGGATACGGGACGAAGTCTTGAGTCTTGTATCTTCACGGTCCAACAGTCCGGCCAAAGTATATAGTCCGGCTCTCCGGATACCCCCTAATCCAGGACTCCCTCAGCAGAAAGCTCCACAGCTTCATCTACGGCGGCCCTTCCTATATCAGCCACCACCTCCAGCAGGTTTGGTTCCTCAGCTTGAGTGGCTGCATATGAGAGAGCCAGTGAATCATGAAGAAACGGAAGTCTTAAGCAAATAGAGAAGCCAGGAGAAGCAACCAGAGAAAGTAAGAAAAGAAGGAACAAATGAAGTACCTGGGGAAGTCTGCCAGGCAGGAACCTCTATTTCCTCGGCAATAGCTGTTGCCAGGCCCCGAACTTCGCCCTCTGCCATGGTGGTCCCGGCAGTCTTCTGTGCATTATCATCCACAAAATGTTCCGTGCGGGTCTCTCCAGCTCGAGTGGCTGGGGAAGAGTGCCCCTCAGGGAGAGGATGATCTCACCTCCCCCTCCAACAAAAAGAAGGCTGCCCCCATCACCCCTGGCGGGTGGAACCAAGTCTCCGCTCCCGGGCCAAGGGCTAGGGCTGGGGGCTCGGCACAGGTGTCGATGTCAAAACCAGCAGATCTCGGGTAGGGGGTCCCGAACTGTGCGTCTAAGGCTAATGGTAATAGGAGGCGGGGGACACGATGTTTACCCAGGTTCGGGCCCTATCGATGGAGGTAATACCCTACTTCCTGCATGATTGATCTTGATGATATGAGTATTACAAGAGTTGATCTACCACGAGATCGTAGAGGCTAAACCCTAGAAGCTAGCCTATGATTATGATTGTTGTTGTCCTACGGACTAAACCTTCTAGTTTATATAGACACCGGAGGGGGCCAGGGTTACACAGAGTCAGTTACAGAGAAGTAGATCTACATATCCGAATTGCCAAGCTTGCCTTCCACGCAAAGGAGAGTCCCATCCGGACACGGGACAAAGTCTTCAATCTTGTATCTTCATAGTCCAACAGTCCGGCCAAAGTATATAGTCTGGCTGTCCGAGGACCCCTTAATCCAGGACTCCTTCAGTAGCCCCTGAACCAGGTTTCATTGACGATCAGTCCGGCGCGCAGATTGTCTTCGACATTGCAAGGCGGGTGCCTTATCCGAATACTCCATAGAAGATTTTGAACACAAGGATCGTGTTTGGCTCTGCAAAAAAATTCCACATACCACCGCAGAGAGCACAATATTCCACAAATCTAATCTGCTGACAACTTTTCATAACGTGACATCACGCCATGGCCCAGTCATTATTCGAACCATTTTCCTCAACCAGCTACTGCACATATGCGAGGCGGTTTCCTTGGCACGTCTTGTCGAAGCAGAGATCGTGTCCCCTTATCACATGATTCTCATCAATACGGGTGTGGGTAACCCAACCACGCATCAATCACGGCGCTTGGGGAATAAGCAATTTTACGGGGCAAGTGGAGAGGTACACAGTTTCTACCGCCTTTATAAAGGGATAAGGATTCCTCTTTTCCACCCACGCCTTCTTCTTCCCCTGCCCATCCATTCTCGCACGCTTGAGCTCCAGCGCCCAAGTTCTCACCTTCTTCTCAAAGCCATTCCAAACATGTCCGGAGCGTGAGGCAAGTGGATGGCCTCCTCCGTTACGTAGGAGAACATTACGAAGCTCTGGGAAGCCGGATACCAGGCCGCAAACATTGCGCAACGGCTCCCGGATGCAGGGAAGATCGTCCCTACTCCAGAACCCCATGAGAGGGTCATATTCCTTGCCCACTTTGTCTGCGGGCTGGGATTCCCCCTCCACCCATTTGTCTGCGGGCTCATATTATACTACGGGCTGGATTTCCATGATCTGGCCCCCAATTTCATCCTCAACATCTCGGTGTTTATCATCGTGTGCGAGGCCTTCCTCCGCATCAAGCCCCACTTCGGCCTGTGGCTGAAGACCTTCAACGTGAAGCCGAAGATAGTGGTCGGTCAGCAAGCGGAGTGCGGAGGCGCCATGGTGGGCAAGATGCCCAACGTCTTTTGGCTCGAAGGCTGCTATGTGGAGACCGTGAAGGGGTGGCAATCGGGGTGGTTCTATATCACCGAGCCGCGTGACACCAACTGGGCGGCGGCCCCCAAGTTTTGATCTGGCATCCCTATGCGGCTCACCTCCTGGAAAGAGAAGGGTTAGCCTAGGGTGTGCCGACGGAGCTGACCGGACTCCAGAACTGTGTCAAAAACATGAGAAGCTGGAAAATCAAGCTTGTCAACATGGTCCAGGTCATGCTCTTCCGCCGGATCCTCCCGTGTCAAAGACGGGCATTCAATATGTGGGAGTTTGACCCGGCCGAACACTAGATGCTGCATAAGCTCTTCGACACGATGCACAAAGACGTCTGGAAGGTGCTGTTTAAGGGCGCCGAGGTACCTCCTCCCCTTACTGAGGATCGCGGGCTCAGCGCAAAGCGCCCCGCCAATCCGATAAGTTCTCTATATTTCACAAGATGTTCCTTTCCCCAGTATATTCATGAGAGGAATCTAAGCCACCGTGCCAATTTAACAGGACTGGGTAGCAATAGCGGAGCAGATCGACTGTCCTACTCCACTGCCTGAAGATCCAGCAACGACTCTCTTAACGAAGATGCTGATTCTGGCGCCCTATGAGGTGCCAGAGAAGAAGGCCAAGAAGAAGGCCACGGGGACCAGGAAAGGTCTCCGGCGAAAGTTTGTATCGGACTCATCGTCTGAAGCCATAAAGGCCCACTCCTCCAATGGAAACAAGGAGGATGAAGAGGAAAGTCCCCCCC
>NC_041391.1:438836039-438842909 GCF_002162155.2 Triticum dicoccoides | reverse complement strand
GCTGAAGGGTCCACAAAGGGGAAGACCCTCCCTCCAGATCACTCCACAACAGCCGCCTATAGGGATGAGGAGTGGCTGCCCAGGGACAAGCCCCTTGTGAAGTCGTAAGTATCCGGATACTATAATACTTTCCGGCATGTTTTTTCCTTATTGCTTCTTATCATGTTAAATATGATCATGCAGTCCGTCCAAAGCCTGCATCGACTTATCCTCCTTGGATGGGTCTTTGAGCGCGTCGGTGATGGACAGCGATTCACTCCCGACGGCCACCACCCCCGGCCCACAGACAACACCGAGGTGTTGTCTCAAAGGATACCAGACCAGGGGGAGACAGTTTTGAGGGCGCCCCAAGGCGAAATCCCTGACACCGGGCACATGGGGGGGAAGACCCTCATGGATTTTGGGGGCCGCAGCAAGCTCGGCCCCCAGCCGGACACTGCACTGGAACCTCCAGTGGTTCCGGATTCAGGCAAGCAGCCCCTCGCTAAGGGGGGCAAGCCACCTGTGCCGATGACCTCTGTCCATCCAGAGGCATCGGAAAACTTGCTGGAAGCGCTTCAGGGCGCTTCCATTGATGAAGAACACCGTACTCTTATGAGTACGGTGATTGAGAAGGTTCAGTCTGCCAAAAGCAGATTGACCAAAGCCTGCGCCAGCCACCTAACAGGCTTTGAGGTAAGCAATCAAATTCTGAGAGAATATCACAGCATATACAGTAGCCCCTGATGCTCTGTTTGGTGTTCGAAAAGAAAGGCCGAACGAAGGATCAAATAACATCCACATGAGTCTAATCAGAATATGTCTATATGAATAAGCAGGCGTCGCTGCTGGCCGCTGCCGCTCGCACTGCAAAGGTATCCGGACTGAAGAGGGACCTGGAGCCGAGCGAGGAAGTGCTTGGCCTCCTGAAGAGGCAGCTCGAAGAAAACAGAGGTACACAATGCCCTGTCTGTATGCCATATAAAGGAAAAATTGTTGATGCTAATAGAAGCACCATGAATTTTAATAGGGGCCACGACCGAAGTGGCGGCCCTTAAGAAGGCACTGTCTGAGGCCGAAGAAAAAGCGGCCAAGGAGCACACCGAGCATGAGAAACAGGAAGCTTGGCTTGATGAGGTCCAGCAAGAGCTCCAGGACTTCGTCAAAAAATTTGAGTCCTTGGAGCGTGACTCCAAGATGCAAGAGTCCGAGCTTGCGAAGGCCCTTGAGAGCGCCCAAAATGCCAAGACCGAAGCCCAAAAGGCCCTCCAGGAGATTCAGGCAGCCAAGAAGATAGCGGAGAGTAAGGCATTCATTATGCAAAGCAAGCATGTGAAGGAGACTTTCCTTTTACTTACCCGAATTCGGAGTTCTCTAGGAGCGTCCACAGATCTGCCGCGCAGCTTATCGGATGCTGCAGAGTTCTATCGTGCCAAAGAAGGGAGCCCGACGGAGAAGTTATTCTAGTCTGAATATACTGGGACCGAACATCCGATGCCCTTGAGCGACCAGCTGAAGCAACTAGTCGAGCTACACAAGGCGGCCGAACTGGCCATGAAGGACCTCATAGTCCGGCTGTGGCCTAGCGAGCCCCTGCCTGGCGGCTACTTCGGCCTTGTAAAGCGGCTGTTAAGTGCGTGTCCACGGTTTGAAGTCATTAAGCGGTCCGTCTGCATTGAAGGTGCGCGCAGGGCCTTGGCCCGTGCGAAAGTGCACTGGGCGAAGATGGATGCAGAGAAGCTGGTGATGGAGGGGCCGCGGAAAGGCAAGGAGCATCGCCGCCCGAACAGTATTATGACAATGTCCTGAAGGGTTCTTGCCTTGTGGCGGATGAATGTGTTAAGGATGTAATATTTGAATGAATGTACTCATGTCATCCTATGATACGAAAATGAGTTCATGTGCGCTATATAACGCTTGTTGATTTGAAATATTACCTTCTGTGCGGCCGTTTATAAAGTTTGAGAGTTGGCCAGTCGTCGGCTTCTGCCCCCATGTAACTAGTACTTGGGTGTTCGGGATAAATCTAAACACTCTTTATCCAAATTTTTGGTCCTTTAAGGAGGTGTTTAGCGCAACGAACAAGGCAGTCAGACCATACAGCTTTATCACTCTAACTTAGCCATATAAGTCTACAATTTTAAATTTTGGCGAAGCCCCTAGTATTCGGAAGGCCGAACTTGGGGCGCTATACACGCCTAAATCGGACAAGGCCGATTCCTCGCCTGAAGCGGAAAAAATCTTTAAGGATTTGAGACCTCTCGAACAGTGACCAGCTCTCGCCTCATCATGACAGTCAGTTTTCGGCTTTCTCTACTGAGTTGCTCGTCCGGAAGAACCGGGACACAATCGCAGTAGTTCTCCCTGTGCTACCTTAGCTGATATAGCGGAACGTAAGGTACCAAAACATGGGAGCCGGGCAAACCCAACTATTGACCCAAGACATGATTTGGAGCTGATGCATATAATGCTATAAGTTCGGGGTGCCGCACTGTCCAAAGTGTTCGGACTTTTCTTGCCGTATTATGGGGTACACTGAAGCCCGTGGTGAGCCCGACGTACCAAAATGTACGGGTGCAATTTGGAATAAATAAACAATAAAGGAAAAGGATAAAGAAATGTAATAGTAAGCTGACGCTGTACATTATTTTCCATTCTTATTTAGATAATACGTCAAAGCATATGTATACAAGTAGTGCAATAAGCAAAATAGGACTATTTGACATGTCCTGGCCAAGGGTAAGCTGTATGTGGGTATGTAAAACAGGTATAAAGATCATTATCAGACACCACCTGGGGATTCCCTTGTACGCCAAAGCTTCTTGTCTCCTTGGTGTTTCCATCCTGTTATGTGTCCGATAGTTGGACTATCGGGAGGGACTCCTGCAAATAGGGACCTGGAAAAGAAAAGGTGTGAAGGTATACGGATCCTGGGGCGATTGAGCCGCATTGTGGACCGTGTCGTAGCCGTGCCTCCGCCTATGCCCATGGTATTTTGAGTGCGTAATTATGTTCGCGCGGCACGAATTTTCGCCGCTTGACTGGGACTGGGATGGAGGCCGAATTGCTAGGCGAGCTCTGTGACGTGCCGGACGATCCTGCTACAGGGTACTCCGGACTCGCTTGACGGTGTCCGGGTTCTTTATCGCCGAATTGGCGGTCTGCCTTGGAAGGCTGTTTTGTACTTCTGCTGCGAGGGCCGCAGTGTGCTCCTCCATATGGAGCGAGCGTTCTGTGTTTCCATTTACTGTTATAGCCCTGCTAGGTCCAGGCATTTTGAGCTTGAGGTCTGCATAATGCGGTACCGCATTGAATCTGGCAAATGCGGTTCATCCGAGCAGTGCATGATAGCCACTTCGGAAAGATATGATATCAAAGATTAACTCCTCGCTTCAGAAGTTGTCCGGAGACCCGAAGACCACTTCCAGTGTGATTGAGCCCGTGCAACAGGCCTCTACACCTAGTATGACACCTTTAAAGGTGGTTTTTGTGGGCTTGATCCTTGAGGGGTCGATGCCCATTTTGTGCACTGTATCCTGATAGAGCTAGTTCAGGCTGCTGCCACCGTCCAGAAGGACTCGTGTAAGATGGAACCCGTCAATGATGGGGTCGAGGACCGTGCGGCCGAACCGCCATGGCTGATACTGGTAGGATGGTCCCTGCGATCGAAAGTGATTGGACAAGAAGACCATGGGTTGAACTTTGGGGTGACTGGCTCCATCGCATAGATGTCCCTTAGTGCATGCTTTCGTTGCCGCTTGGGAGGAAATTTCTTCTGTCCTCCTGTGTTTGGCGACCGGGGCTCCTTGTCGTCATCACTATGCAGCCCCTTTTCCTTGTTTTCGGCATTCAGCTTGCCGGCCTGTTTGAACACCCAGCATTCTCTGTTGGTGTGGTTGGCTGGTTTATTGGGGGTGTCTTGAATTTGACACGAGCGATCGAGTATGCAGTCCGGACTGGACGGGCCCGGATTGTTTCTTTTGAATGGCTTTTTCCGCTCATCGGACTTAGAGCCACTGAATCCGGCATTCACTGCCGTGTCTTCGGTGTTGTCGCCATTGTTGCGACACTTGTGTCTGTTGCGTTGTGGCTTGCCGTTGCTATCTCTGGCATCCGATGTGTCAGGATTTCTTAATGTGCTGTTGCTACGAGCCAGCCAGCTGTCCTCACCCGCACAAAAGAGGGTCATTAGTGTCGTGAGGGCTGCCATGGATTTCGGCTTTTCTTGGCCGAGGTGTCGGGCGAGCCACTCGTCACGGATGTTATGCTTAAAGGCCGCTAGGGCTTCGGCATCCGGACAATCGACAATTTGGTTCTTTTTAGTTAGGAACCGAGTCCAGAATTTCCTGGCTGACTCTCCGGGCTGTTGGGTTATGTGACTTAAGTCATCAGTGTCCGGTGGTTGCACATAAGTGCCCTGGAAGTTGTCGAGAAATGCGTCTTCCAGGTTCTCCCAACTGCCAATGGAGTTTGCTGGCAAGCTGTTCAACCAATGCCGAGCCGTTCCTTTGAGCTTAAGTGGGAGGTACTTGATGGCATGTAGATCATCACCGTGGGACATGTGAATGTGGAGGAGGAAATCTTCAATCCATACCGCGGGGTCTGTTGTACCATCATATGATTCAATGTATACGAGTTTAAACCCTTCTAGGAATTCATGATCCATTACTTCATCAGTGAAGCATAGGGGGTGTGCGGCTCCTCTATGTCGGGCTACATCGCGGAGCAGTTCAAATGAGTCTGGTCTGTTTTATTCGACCTGGCCGGATTTGCTTTTAGTATATCCGGCGTGACGGTCATCACCATGCATTGGGGCGCGCCCTTGTGATCCGTAGATTGATCTTGACTGTCCTGCTTTGTTTTCCAATACATCTCATAGGTCCTGTGTGTAGCCCCGGGCCTTAGTATTTTTGCTTGATTCACGACGGGGTGCGGGCTGTACTTTGGGCTGATACGCTGCTTTGTCTCGGCCAGGCGATGGCCAGTCAGCCGCATCGTGCGCTGGTAGTGTGGGCTTTAATGCCTCCTCCTCGAGTTGAGGTAGCAACCTGCGCTTTGGGTAACTTTTGGTAGGGCGCTCGAGTCCGTCTTCCTCGGCTGCCAGGACCTCGGTCCATCTGTCAGTTAGCATATCTTGATCAGCTTGAAGCTGTTGCTGCTTTTTCTTCAGGTTTTTTGCGGTGGATATAAGCCGGCACTTGAAGCGCTCCTGCTCGACGGGATCCTCAGGCACGATGAATTCTTCGTCGCCGAGGCTCACCTCATCTTCGGAGAGGGGCATGCAGTTGTCATCCTCCGATTCTCTGTCTGTTGCCTGTTCCTTAGGGCTAGCTTGCCCATGCTCCCATTCGGCCTGCTCGAAGCCTGGCTAGGCGGGGTTGTTTTCGTCTTCGGCACCATCTGGATTGCTATCGTCTCTTGTGCCGGTATTGCTATTTTTCCTCTGGCGGGGCTTAGAGCGGCGCCGATGATGCCGGTGCTTAGATTGCTTCTCAAGGGGATTATCCTCCGTTGCCTCATCGCTGTTGCTTTCTTTGGGGGTGTCCACCATATATATATCGTATGATGAGGTGGCCGTCTAGCGCCCTGTGGGCGGTGGTTCCTGTTCTTCTCCTACATCATCGTCCATACCATCGATGTCTTCGGAGTTGAAGTCAAGCACGTCGGTTAAGTCATCGATAGTGGCTATTAAGTGGGTGGTGGGTGGGGAACGAATTTCTTTGTCGTCCGCTTCCCACTCCAACCGGACATAGTTCTGCCAGGAGTCTCCTGACAAAGAGAGAGACATCAATGAATTTAGCACGTCGCCCAAAGGCGAGTGCTGAAAGATATCCGCGGAGGTAAACTCCATGATCGATGCCCAATCCGTTTTGATAGGCACAGACGTACGCGGTTCGGACCCTGTGGCCGGAGACGAGTCCGACGGTCCGATGATACAGGTTTCTTCAAATGTGAACGTTTGTGTTTGGCTCTACCACCGATGAGTGTGCGGCCTCCGTGGCAGGGTCCATCCACCCGTCCTCGGATGGCACAATCCACTCCAGATTAATGGCCGGGGTCACCGCAGGCATGATGTCCCGAACATTGTCCGATGGCAGATCTAAGTCATGCTCGCCGTGACTGTTCGGCGCACCTGACATGGGCTCAAATCCATCAAAGATCAAGTCTCTGCGGATGTCGGCAATATAGTTCAAGCTTCCAAACCTGACCTGATGGCCAGGGGCGTAGATATCGATCTGCTCCAGATGGCCAAGCGAGTTGGCCCGCAGTACGGAGCCACCGAATACGAAGATCTGTCCGGGGAGGAAAACCTCACCCTGGACCGCATAGTTGAAGAGGATTGAAGGAGCCATCAAGCCTTATCATGACGGCAGAGTGGAACACTCAATGAAAGCACCAATGTCGGTGTCAAAACCGGCGGATCTCGGGTAGGGGGTCCCGAACTGTGCTTCTAAGGCTAATGGTAACAGGAGGCGGGGGACATGATGGTTACCCAGGTTCGGGCCCTCTCGATGGAGGTAATACCCTACTTCCTACTTGATTGATCTTGATGATATGAGTATTACAAGAGTTGATCTACCACAAGATCGTAGAGGCTAAACCTTAGAAGCTAGCCTATGATTATGATTGTTGTTGTCCTAAGGACTAAACCCTCCGATATGTATAAACACCGGAGGGGGCTAGGCTTACACAGAGTCGGTTACAGAGAAGGATATCTACATATCCGAATTGCCAAGCTTTCCTTCCACGCAAAGGAGAGGCCCATCCGAACACGGGACGAAGTCTTCAATCTTGTATCTTCATAGTCCAATAGTCCGACCAAAGTATATAGTCCGGCTGTCTGAGGACCCCTTAATCCAGGACTCCTTGAACAGGGTCCTCTACATCACC
>NC_041391.1:438802860-438835723 GCF_002162155.2 Triticum dicoccoides | reverse complement strand
CAAGACTGAGCTCTCTGCGCCCTTAAATGTTCCAAGACGTAGGAGCCTCTTCCGAGAGAGGTGGACAAGGGTGTACGTGTCCTCCTCCACCTCCCTGCCGGCGACAACAAGAGCGAGTGGTCAGTCAGCAAAAATAATTGGGTATGCACAAGCTATCCATGAATGGAGAAAATCCTCCTTACACTTCTGCAATGAGCATGGAGTTCAAATTGAAATCCATGGGAGGTGGAGAGTCTCGTCTTCTCTTTAGAGACGGAGGAGCAGAACTTCCCAGCAGCTTCAGTGCTTGATGTGCCGCCGGGGGCTCTGGGGAACACGAGCTCTGCGAGGAGCTTGAACTGGAGTAGGGGCTGGACTCCGCCCGCACGTCTGCCAGTCGCTTGGAGAAGGAGGCCTTGGTATAGGCAAGAAGAGGCGATTGGTGGCACGCCACCTCAACCTTGGTGACTTTGGTGGTGGTCTTCTTCACTCTCTTGGTGCCCAGGTTGCAGGCCGCCGCCCCTCGGGTAGTGGCGCGCCTGCAGGTGTGCTGCTCAGGGTCTAGCTCGGGGGCATGCGGCCCAGCCGCGGGCCACTCCTCAAGCTCCACGACCTCATTGACCTCCTCCTCCTCATGAAGCTCCGCTGCGGCCGTGGCTAGGGCCTCTAGCCTGGCAAAGTTGTCCCCGACAATCTCTTCCCTGGCAGCTCCTTCTGTGGCTTGCGCCTCGCTCTCGCCCTGGGAAGAATTCTCGTCCTCAGCTTTCCCCTTTCCCTTTCCGGCCTGTCCTGCCTTCCCCATCTCTGCGAGGCAGGCGGCCTTGTTCTCCTCGACCCTCTTCAAAATATACGCCACCTCCGTAGAGGGGGTGCGTTTATACATTCTGGTTTCGGTCCTAGCAGCCCTCTCCACCAGGGTGTTCGACCACTGAAGCTCTTCATCCAGGATGGGTAGGTGCCAAGTGCTTGCTACCCCTTCGGTGTTGTAGTTTGGCATCCATTTCAATATCTGGTCTTAGGCAGAATCGATGTTCAGAGGGATGGCAGTTGCCGGGAGCTTGAACAACTCGAAGCGACCAAACAGTTGGTCGCACAACCAGCCATGGCCATAAACTGACAAGTTGTTGGCCAACCCTAGGAGAAGCCTCATCCTACGCACAACATCACCATATAGCCATGCAGGTCTGTCCCTTTCCTGCAACAGCGAGATGCGACGGAGAATAAAGTCTGCCCCCACATGCTCGATGGTTAACCCGGCAGTCCTCAAACGGGTGATCCTATTAATTGCCGGGTGCAGCCTATCCTTAGTAAGGCCTTTGGCGCTCCAATCCTTAACGTGCTCGACACACTCCTTCCGGGCTTCACAAAACTCGGGGGCTTCCTTATCCTAGATCCAGCACCAATCTCCTCTCCATTCGTCGCACCTCTCACGCTATTACCCAGGGAGGTAATCCCAAATCTTCCTCTGTCAGGACCACGACTCAATGGCACACCGATCTAGCATGTAACACCTCATATCACTTTGCGGCCTCATGCACGGTATTCCCACGGGTGTCTCCTTACCAGGCCCGGGACCGTTTGCGCCTTTTGGCACACGTATATGATAGTGTCGCTAGCATCCATATGACAAGGAGCCCGGGCTGACATGGCTAGTCGTGAACCCAAAGTGGCACTAACTTACAGGGACAGGCATACATGACCCAACAACAAACGTGTCGGTCATCAGCGAGTGAATTCGGGTTGTAGCAACTGGGCTAGCAGGACTCCGGTAAACCGGGCTGTAGCAGGCTAACAGGACTCCGGTAGACACCGCATGACATTTCCCCGAAGGGACAGACACAAGAACGTAGAAGGACACATGCCGGCCAGCCTAAGTGTTCCAGAGTAGTAGCAAGCTACCAAGGCTCAGTGGAAGCACTAGGAGACATTTCCCGGTAAGAGAGGCTACCAAGGATAAACAACTAGATAGTCAGATCCCACACATACCAAGCATTTCAATAACATACACACAATATGCTCGATATGTGCAAATACAACATGGCATCACAACATGACTCTACAACTCAAGTATCTTACTCAATAGGCTCCGAGGAGCGAGATATTACAAACATGGGTCTCATGACCCAACATTCAGAGCACACAAGTCAAAGAACAAGTGGAATCTTAACATGTCTGAGTACAGACATCTACAAATGAAAAAGGCTGAGAAGCCTGACTATCTACCAGATCCTGCCGAGGGCACAAGATCGTAGCTGAGGTAACAAGCTAAACTTCGAAGTCCACGCGGAACTACTAGTGAGACTGAAGTCTCTCTGCAAAACATAAAATAAACAAATGTGAGTACAAATGTACCCAGCAAGACTTACATCAGAACTAACTACATATGCATCGGTATCAACAAAGGAGGTGGTGGGGTTTAACTTCAGCAAGCCAGCTTTGACTCGGTGGCTATCCTAAACTACCACTGCAAGTAACTCTTCTGAGGTGGCGCACACGAGTCCACATATTCACCATATCAATACACCACTATGGATCCGCTCCCGTCTTCCTACGAGAATGCCATCCATAGCACTCATGCTTATCTTGCACATTTTAGAGTATCCACTTTCACTTGTCTATGAACTGTACAGGCAGCCCAGAAGTCCTTTACCGTGGACACGACTATTCGAATAGATAATGTTAACCCTGCAGGGGTGTACTTCCTCACACACGCTCTCACCACTTGTTGCCATTTACACGACATGTACTCGGCAACCTTCAAGCGGAAGCCCAGCGAGGGTGTCGGCCACGACCTGACTAACCACAAAAGTCTCTCGTCCAGGTTTATCGCCTATTCGGGTTCCATCCGCAAGGAGATCCGGCCGGGGTGTCGCTCATGACCCCAAACGATGTGTGCAGGTTCCCAAGCCCACCTCAACGGAAGGATCTACGCTTGGTACACCATGCCATGGTGCCTAGTCTGTCCCAAGCCCACCTGTACCGGGTGCCACATGGTAGACTACTAACACAACCTACAAACACCAGAAACTAGTTGCAACTCCTAGACAGAGATCAGGTTGATTAATAAGTCGAGAGGGGCACTTAAGCATTCCAATGCGTGGTAGTAACTATTCATGGATCACAAACATAGAACTCAGTTCCTGAGGACGGCTGCAATGAGACAACCCACCATGTACTCCGACATGGCCTCTCACCGCTACCTTTACCAAAATATATTCACACACTTAGCTCTCAATAGTAGGACATGTTCACCACATTCAAATTCATCCCCGATGAATCAGACCTGACTCAACTCTAAGCAATAGCAGGCATGACAAAAAAGCATGAATGAGTAGGCACATCAGGGCTCAAACAACTCCTACTCATGCTAGTGGGTTTCATCTATTTACTATGGCAAAGACAGGTCATGCAGAGGAAAGGGGTTCAACTACCGCAACATGTAACAGTTGAATCGCTGTTGTCCTAATGCACTAAAAGAGAGCAGGAGTGAGAGAGTGGGATTGTATTGGAATGAACAAGGGGGTTTTGCTTGCCTGGTACTTCTGGAGAAGTATATCTCTTCATCGGTGTTATCGAACTCATTGTCGAAACCACGTCTATCGAGAGGGGACAAACACAAGCAAACAAGCAAGAACACAATCAATGCAATGCACAATATGCCGCATGGTCATGACATGGCAATATTTTATGGTTTGAGATAATGCAACTAGCAGCAACTTAAATGAAGTTGGTTTGAATCCAAGATTCAAATTCAAACTCCATATGTGGTTATTCAAGTGCCATTTATTTGATTTGCCCTAAACGGTCGTCATAAGTTGTTCTACTATGCATGAAAATGGTACATATGGATAGATTGGATTTTTCTGATCATTTTCCATATATAATTTATTTCATTCTGATTTACGATTGATTTTATATGAATTTCAGAAGTTTTGGACATTTTTTGAAATAAATAAATCATTTTTGATTTATTTTAAATCCCAGAAAAGTATCTACTACGTTAGCATGACATCACTTTGATGTCAGCGGTCAACAGGGCCGGTCCAGGTCAAACTGACCAGTGGGTCCCGTGTGTCAGTGACTAACTAAACTAACTAAACTTATTCAGCACTAACCTAGGTTAAACTAATTAAGTTTATACCTAAACTAGGTTAATTAACCGTGCGGGGCCCGCATGTCATGCACCCAAGGGAGGTCAAGCCCCTGGTCAAACGAGTCAATCCCGCCGGCGTTTAGCCGTCGGCGAGGTCGGCGGTGCTCGTGTGCCCTGGGTTTCCTCTACGAGGCACTGATTGAGGCGCCATTGGGCTCTACGGGTAGCTGGCGCAACGGCGCGTTCGTTGGTGGCCATGGTTGGGCCTGGGGTTGCCGCAGTCGATGGCGGCAAGCTCGGTTGCGGCCGCCGGAGTTTGGGTGGCCACGGGTTAGTTGCTGCGGCATGCAAACGTGCGGGTTCTTGCGCTAGGAATGCTCTGCGGGGTGCCACGAGTGCGTTGGAGTCGTAGGGGTGACCAAATGGTCATCGGAGCTGCGTCAACGGCGAGCAAGGCGGAGGCATGCTACGGTCAGCAAGGGGGCGACGGCTACGATGAGATAAAGGCAGCGGGGTTAGGGGGGTAGGTGCAGGAGCTCACGGTGGGGTCGACGGTGGTCTTGTAGAGCTCAGGGAGGGGCTGATGACGTCATGCGGCCGCCTGCGATCTCGGGGCTGAGGCGGCGAAGATGGCGGAGCAGAGGCTGATGCAGGGCGTCCGACGTCGTGCGAGCTGATGGAGAGGCGCGGGCGATGAAGGCGAAGCCCGTGGACATGTTGGAGAGGCGAGGGGAGCATGGTGGCTGCGGTTTCACGGCGGCGAGCGCTTGGCGGTTGCGGCCATGGAGAGGAGAGGGCAAGAGAGAGGGCAGAGGGGGAGAGTGAAACGTCCAGGGGGTCGGGGCGGCGCCAAAGAGAAGGCCCGAGGCATCGTGGTGGCCTCAGTAACGCAGGCGAGCAGGAAGGTGCGTGGCACTGCGGGCGCGCGTGCGCTGTCTCCCTCCTCTGCCTACTGGCAGAGGTAGATGATGACTGGCATGGGCCAGGTGAGCTGGGCCAGCACAGGAGCTGGGCCGGTTGGTGGGCGCTAGGTAAGTTTCAACTTCTTCTTTTTTTATTTCTGTTTTTCTATTTTTTTTTGTAATATTTGTGGCTTTATGAAAAATGCCAGGGCATTTCCAAAAATCCTGAAAATAACTAGGGGCTTTGTTTAGAATATTTCCAATAGCCCACACTTATTTCCCGAATTGTTTGAGCATTTAAAATATTTTATAGCATTTAAATGCCCAAATGCAAATAAGTAACGATTTAATCAAGTGACCTTATGTGTCCTAGAAAACTGTGAACCAAATTTGGCAGAGGTTCTAACCCAAGACAAAAATGATGGACATTTTAGAAGGGCATTTCAGGTTCATTGAAAATGATTTTAGTAAACCCTAGTTGTTTTAGGGGTGGTGCTAGGGGTTCTGTCATCCCCATTTCCAAGTTTCTGAGTGAAAGTAAACATGATGCAACACCAGATGCTAGCACTAGGCCAACTAGAACTAGGGATGTGACAACTCACCCCCACTATACAAGAATCTCGTCCCGAGATTCAAGCGTAGGGTAAAATGAAGGGGGGAACACAAATTAACACAATCTTCATGATCCAGGTTGCACTTCATAAGGAACGTTGATTCAATCACCATCTTTGTCTCGTCGTCTTGCTCTGAGAACTCCAGCCAACATGACAATGAGAGGAGAAGGAAACTCTAGAAGGATCACTCTTCTCGAAGATTGAACAACTCAGGATCAACTCACGGAATGAGATGCTGAATCATCTCTTGAGCTGAGACATAAACCACACATCAGGTTTAATGGGAAGAAGTAGATGAGAAGTACTCAAGTTGGTAGGCAAAAATTCCATGCTTGAGTAAGATGGTGCATGGTTTCAAAGTAGCGAGGAGATAATTGCCATGATCTCATAACAGGGCACCTCAGGGGAGGTGACCCGTAGAATTATTCCCTTAAGTGGCAAAAGAATTACTTTTGATGCATAGATCATTGAAATTCTCTAAACCAGCATAAGGAAAATCACAAACGATCGTGTGAAGGAGTTCAAAGAAATGCCATACTCAATTTGGAGAGAAAACTTGAGTTATAAGACAACTCAGCAGACGGAAAGCACATTCCAGATGATGTCAAGGATATAGGCCCGTGACTGAGCATACTCTCAAGAACTTGAGCATTTCCTTACTCATCAAGGTCTTACCAACATCCGTGTCGAGGATCCTCGCAACACATCATACTACCATGATGAATAGTGATGGACGATGCAGCTGCAAAGGAAGACAACACTTCCTCAGATTTTTCCTTTGCAATGCCAAGGAACAAAACCTAGATGATCGACCGAGAGACATTTAGCACTCCGCTTCTAATGTTTTCCTTGATGTACTGGTTACCACGGTCATGCTCAAAAGCATCAACATAGCCATCAGGTAAAGGTCGGACTTCGGAATACAAAGGATCCATAAGGAACAACTACTGGAGTAAATTCTAGGAAATCCTTATGGGGAGGTGGCCAACTTCCTCAATCAAGATACTACAATAATAGGTCTTCCGACTGGGTGTATTGGCCACGACATCCATTTAACAGGTTATAGAGAAACCAATATTATAGTTCTTGGGAAATGTTCCAACCATCATATCTGCCTGACCTTCAAATATGGTTGGTGTCGGAGTATTCCAGACTCATCAAGTCTAAAAACAAAAGTGAAAGTTTGCAACACAAATCGACGAGATGACGTTGTGAGATTTTCGGGAAATGAACTATGATAGCAAGCTCCAAAACATGAGCTGGTTCAGCTACACATATGTGAACACGCTGTCCTAGACAAGCACGACCACATAGTAGTCTTATAATAAAACACTACCGAGTTCAGGAGGGGAACCATCAACGAGGATATCGGAGTCTTGTGCATGATCTAGAATTAACACAATAGACTCCTTTTCCTTGAGCAAATCAAACCATGGAATACTTCGCACATGCATGACTGACTTGGGATGATTCCATAGGAAGCAAAACTAACTTTCTCGAATTCATGGCTGCAACTTACATCAGATGCACATGAACTATAGAAAATCACTTCTTCAACAAAACATAGACTTCATGAATGGGACACGAAGAAATGCTTACACAAGTTTCCAAGACTATCTTGATGTTCAACATGAATCATGGAGAAACTAAGGATGTTGTCGATGGGCTCGACAACATTTATCAAGGTTCCATATAAATGGAATTCCACGACTATGTGAACAAGGCGATAGCATCGGTCAGACCAAAAGGATATAACGGTGTATGCCCGAGGAAATAACCACGGGTAAGACAACATTACGAACATCGTTGGTTCTGATTTGATTTGATGACAGCCCACACTCAAATCAAAGTTTTGACAAGACAACAGATCCAACAACTGATCATGAGGACCAATCGATGAGAATATCATCTTTCTTCAACACACACACACACACAGAAAATATCCCTTAACATGAACTAAGTCGGACAAGCTTTCATCTTCCAACTCTCCAAGTTGTTGTTTAGCTTGACCAACCAGCTCAGGGGTATGCAACATAGATTCTTGGAGAAGGGGTGGTTTATATGAAACCAACTTGATCACAAGCTCAACATAACAGTCAAGTGACGACCTGGTGATACTTCCGAGAAGATATTCGGAAAATCTTGAACCGCCGATATGTTACTAAGCTCGAGAACAATCTGGCTTTTCAGGCAAGACGATATGATCAAATAAGCAAGGAATTGAATAATCCTAACTCATTGATCAAAGAGTGCACCAGAAATAAGGACAAGGTAGCTCAATCTATCTTAGAATGATGATTCAATAACCAACACGCTAAGAATGAGAATATTGTCCATTTACTACCAAGCAACTAGTTGCTAGGAGTATTGATTTCACACATCATGATTCACTTGTCGGTATTCCGGTCGCAGCAACACGAGAACCGAGGAATGAACATCGATGGCGAGAGGTATCACTGTATCAAGAATTCATAAGATGGTGTGCAATTCCCGTGACATTCTTGACATAAGACGGTAATACTTCAGGGTAGAAGAGAATCAAAAGCTGTATGGCATTTTGATCTGTGAAATACAACTACTTTCACCCAATCCTAGATATGGATGAGGTACTGGAGTTTGTTTCTCCTAGTCATTCTGAAATAGAATGGCTTGACGGACCACTATATTAATAGACATCGATAAACACGATTGCCCTTACTATCAATTGATAGACGAGGGCCAGAAAGCAACTAAAGAGGGACGACTCAGAAGAACATCTGATTTTCTGGATGCATAGATTAGTATGTCGAGCAAAGCTCAGCATTTCTTTCGAATAACCTATGCAGAAAGGTAGAACTGGCAGAGTCACAACATAGAGCCGAGAACTCAACAAGACCACTCCGGTTGTGATCCGTCGGTTCAACGAGGAACTTCTGCCATAAGTAGTTCATGGTATTTGGAAGAGGAAAATACCATGGACCTCGAGGACTATCGCAAAGTTTACTAATATCCTAAGGGAACTAGCAAACACTATCAACATGAAGTAAGTAGGGTGAATCTCGGGTTCAAGAACCCAGGAATAGAATACCTACTAACTAAATGGCATCACGGGATGCTTTCGAGAATGGCGGCCAGAATCATTACACTGGGAACACAAAAACATGGCTAGATTACTAGATGATCCCCTAAGACACCTAGGGTCATAATAATAGCTCCAACATATATGTTGAGGCAAAATAGTACCTCAACTCACTGATTAGTGTGGTTAAACTGGCCCAAACAAACATCAGGAACGGAAAGAAGGGATGTGCAAATGCATCAGATAGTTTAGAAACCTGGGATGACTCGGACAGCATAACAACTGTAAATGCTCGAAAATATTTGAGACATCCTGCAAAATGGTGGCATAACCACTCGATCATCATAATATCAAGGTTCTGAGATCAACTATGAATACACGGAAATAATAGGAACTGAACTGAGGCTTGAATTCACCAATCTTATAAGTCTACGGATTAGTAACACGTGATCCTAATAGAAAGAAGAGATAGCCTAGTTCCTTAACCCCGTAGGAGAGATAAGATGACTTAGATCAAAAGGGCATAAGGTATAAGGAGTAAAAAGAGCCTTACATTCCCATCCGCAATCAATTCCCTTATATAACTAAAGAATTTCTAGACTCAACTTCGACCAGTTTGGCTTGGTAATCCTATAGGCAGTCAGGCTCTAATACCAAAGCTGTCAGGACCCCGACTCAATGGCACACCAATCTAGCATGTAACACCTCATATCACTTTGCGGTCTCATGCACGGTATTCCCACGGGTGTCGCCTTACCAGGCCCGGGACCGTTTGCGCCTTGTGGCACACATATATGATAGTGTTGCTAGCATCCATCTGACAAGGAGCCCGGGCTGACATGGCTAGTCCTGAACCCAAGGTGGCACTAACTTACAGGGACAGGCATACGTGACCCAACAACAAACGTGTCGGTCATCAGCGAGTAAATCTGGGCTATAGCAACTGGGCTAGCAGGACTCCGGTAAACCGGGTTGTAGCAGGCTAACAGGACTCAGAGAGACCGCGTGAAATTTCCCCCGAAAGGACAGACACATGAACGTAGAAGGACACATGCCGGCCAGCCTAAGTGTTCCAGAGAAGTAGCAAGCTACCAAGGCTCAGTGGAAGCACTAGGAGACATTTCCCGGTAAGAGAGGCTACCAAGGATAAACAACTAGATAGTCAGATCCCACACATACCAAGCATTTCAATAACATACACACAATATGCTCGATATGTGCAAATACAACATGGCATCACAACATGACTCTACAACTCAAGTATTTTACTCAATAGGCTCCGAGGAGCGAGATATTACAAACATGGGTCACGTGACCCAACATTCAGAACACACAAGTCAAAGCACAAGCGGAAGCTTAACATGTCTGAGTACAAACATCTACAAATGAAAAAGGCTGAGAAGCCTGACTATCTACCAGATCCTGCTGAGGGTACAAGATCGTAGCTGAGGTAACAAGCTAAACGTCAAAGTCCATGCGGAACTACTAATGAGACTGAAGTCTCTCTGCAAAAACATAAAATAAGCAAACGTGAGTACAAATGTACCAAGCAAGACTTACATCAGAACTAATTACATATGCATCGGTATCAACAAAGGGGGTGGTGGGGTTTAACTGCAGCAAGCCAGCTTTGACTAGGTGGCTATCCTAAACTACGACTGCAAGTAACTCTTCTGAGGTGGCGCACACGAGTCCACATATTCACCATATCAATACACCACTATGGATCCGCTCCCGTCTTCCTACGAGATAACCATCCATAGCACCCACGCTTATCTTGCGCATTTTAGAGTATCCACTTTCACTTGTCTATGAACTGTACAGGCAACCCAGAAGTCCTTTACCGCGGACACGGCTATTCGAATAGATAATGTTAACCCTGGAGGGGTGTACTTCTTCACACAGGCTCTCACCACTTATCACAATTTACACGACATGTACTCGGCAACCTTCAAGCGGAAGCCCAGCGAGGGTGTCGGCCACGACCTGACTAACCCCACAAGTCTCTCGTCCAGGTTTATCGCCTATTCGGGTTCTATCCGTAAGGAGATCCGGCCGGGGTGTCGCTCATGGCCCCAAACAATGTGTGCAGGGTTCCCAAGCCCACCTCGACGGATGGATCTACGCTTGGTACACTGTGCCACGATGCCTAGTCTGTCCCAAGCCCACCCGTACCGGGTGCCACCTGGTAGACTACTAACACAACCTACAAACACCAGAAACTAGTTGCAACTCCTGGAAAGAGATCAGGTTGATTAATAAGTCGAGAGGGGCACTTAAGCATTCCAATGTGTGGTAGTAACTATTCATGGATCACAAACACAGAACTCAATTCCTGAGGACGGCTGCAATGAGACAACCCACCATGTACTCCTACATGGCCTCTCACCGCTACCTTTACCAAAATGTGTTCACACACTTAGCTCTCAACAATAGGACATGTTCACCACATTCCAATTCATCCCCGATGAATCAAGCATGACTCAACTCTAAGCAATAGCAGGCATGACAAACAAGCATGAATGAGTAGGCACATCAGGGCTCAAACAACTCCTATTCATGCTAGTTGGTTTCATCTATTTACTGTGGCAATGACAGGTCATGCAGAGGAAAGGGGTTCAACTACTGCAGCATATAATAGTTGAATCACTATTGTCCTAATGCAGTAAAAGAGAGCAGGAGCGAGAGAGTGGGATTGTATTGGAATGAACAAGGGGGTTTTGCTTGCCTGGCACTTCTGAATATAGTATAGCTCTTCATCGGTGTTATCGAACTCTTCGTCGAAACCAGGTCTATTGAGAGGGGACAAACACCGGCAAACAAGGAAGAACACAATCAATGCAAAGCACAATATGATGCATGATCATGACATGGCAATATGCTATGGTTTGAGCTAATGCAACTAGCAGCAAGATAAATGAAGTTGTTTTGAATCCAAGATTCAAATTCAAACTCGATGTTCATAAGTGGTTATTTAAGTGTCATTTATTTGATTTGCCCTAAACAGTGGTCATAAGTTGTTCTAACATGCATGAAAATGGTACAGATGGATAGATTGGGTTTTTCTGATCTATTTCCATATATAATTTATTTCATACTGAGTTAGGGTTGATTTTATATGAATTTTAGAAATTTTTGACATTTTCTGAAATAAATAAATCATTTTTGATTTATTTTAAATCCCAGAAAAGTATCTACTGCATCAGCATGTCGTCACTGTGATGTCAGCGGTCAACAAGGCCGGTCCAGGTCAAACTCACCAGTGGGTCCCGTGGGTCAGTGACTAACTAAACTAACTAAACTTAGTTAACACCAACCTAGGTTAAACTGGTTAAGTTTATACCTAAACTAGGTTAAATAGCCGTGCGAGGCCCGCATGTCATGCACCCAACGGAGGTCAAACCACTTGTCAAACGAGTCAATCCCGTTGGCGTTTAGCCGCCGGCGAGGTCAACGATGCTCGTGTGCCTCAGGTTTCCTCTACGAGGCACCGATCGAGGCGCCGTTGGGCTCTACGGGTAGCTGGCGCAACGACGCGTCCGTTGGTGGCCGTGATCGGGCCTGGGGTTGCCGGAGTCGACGGCAGCAAGCTGGCCGTCGGAGTTCGGGTGGCCACGAGTTAGCTGCTGCGGCGTGCAAACAGGCGGGTTCTTGCGCTAGGAATGCTCCGCGGGGTGCGACGAGCGCGTTGGAGTCGCCGGGGTGACTAAATGGTCATCGGAGATACGTCGACGGCGAGCTCGGCGGCGGCATGCTACGGTCAGCAAGGGTGTGACGGCTACAGTGAGAAAAAGGCAGCGGGGTTAGGGGGGTTAGGTGCATGAGCTCACGGAGAGGGGCTGATGAGGTTGTGCGGCCGCCGGCGATCTCGGGGCAGAGGCGGCGAAGATGGCGGGGCAGAGGGTGATGCAGGGTGTCCGGCATCGTGTGAGTTGTCGGAGAGGGACGGGCGATGGAGGCAGAGCCCGTGGACATGTCGGAGGGGCGAGGGGAGCACGGTGGCTGCAGTTTCACGGCGGCGAGCGCTTGGCGGTTGCGGCCATGGTGAGGAAAGGGCAAGAGAGAGGGCAGAGGGGGAGAGTGAAATGTCCAGGGGGTCGGGGCGGTGCCGAAGAGAAGGCTCGAGGCGTTGTGGTGGCCTGAGTGACGCAGGCGAGCAGGGAGGTGCGCGGCGCCGCGGGCGCGCGTGCGTTGTCTCCCTCCTCTGCGTACTGGCAGAGGTAGATGATGACTGGCACGGGCCAGGTGAGCTGGGCCAGCACAGGAGCTGGGCCGGTTGGTGGGCGCCAAGTAAGTTTCGGCTTATTAGTTTTTTATTTCTGTTTTTCTATTTTTTTTCTAATATTTGTGGCTTTATTAAAAATTCTAGGGCATTTTGAAAAATCCTGAAAATAACTAGGGGCTTTGTTTAGAATATTTCCAATAGCCCACACTTATTTCCAGAATTATTTGAGCATTTAAAATATTTTATAGCATTTAAATGCCCAAATGCAAATAAGTAATGATTTAATTCATTGACCTTATGTGTCCTAGAAAAATGTGAACCAATTTTGGCAGAGGTTCTAACCCCAGACAAAAATGATGGACATTTTAGAAGGGCATTTCAGGTTCATTGAAAATGATTTTAGTAAACCCTAGTTGTTTTAGGGGGGTGCTGGGGGTTCTGTCATCCCCATTTCCAAGTTTCTGAGAGAAAGTAAACATGATGCAACACCAGATGCTGGCACTAGGCCAACTAGAACTAGGGATGTGACATCCTCGCCACGTCTGGCATCCAACTAATGATTCCGGAGGAGTTAACCTTGATCTCCACACATGGGACGAAGTAATGCCAAAACAGATCCACATTGGGCCTAACTATGACGAAATTCTCACACAAATACGTGAAGATGGCCATAGTCGCCATTGAATTTGGCATGAAATCAAGGAGGTGGAACCCATAGATATTCATGATTGCCTCAAAGATCTTGGAGAAGGGGGGGACAAAGGGCGCAAATGATGTAAGCACAGAAGAATCGATAAGAATCCATCGGATCCTCCTTCCCCGCCATGTAAACTACGGGCGCTCCATGTCCTTTTTCAACGGTCCTCCCCCACAGATACATGTACCTTGCTTGAAGGACCGGGCGGCTCAAGTTCAATGGGATGAAGATGACATCTTCATTCCACTTCTTGTTCAGCTCCGCCCCTCTCCTACTTCCCTCGGCGGCAGCCTCCTTCGCCATGGTCATCTTCTTTTTCTTCTCTATTGATTTCTTCCCCATTCCGGCAGCGGCGATGAGGAAGGGAGATGGATTCAATGGGAAGGGTGGCGACGGAAGGGATAGAGGAGGAACTATCGCTTGGCTTGCGAAGGAAGAAGATGGGAAAGCGGGGTAGGAGACGGGTGAATCATGCTGCTCCATTTTCCCCTTCTCTTAAGGGGGAAAAGTGAAACGGGGGCGCGACGCTTTAGAAACTTACCGTTTCACCTTAACTGCAATAGTCGCATGACCTCACGACGACAGTAATTACGCAAAGTGGATGTTGGATTGACTAGTCATCATGGCAAACCATCACGCATAGTCCTCTCCTGCCATGTGTCCACTTACGGTTTGGGACCTAAACCAACATGCCACGCAACACGTGTGGCTCAGGCCCGGGGGCTTATGTCGGGGAAAATATACGGGGGTATATGTTTTCCCCTGACTCGTGCACGGACAAGAGAAGATCGAGCTAAGATGTACAAGAAACCAAGAGATTCGAAGGACCAACAAGCATATCAGAGGGACCTAGACCAAGCCAGAGAAGCAATATATTGTCAGGAGAAAGGCCTCCTTTGTCGGGAAGGTGAGCCCCACAAGGGACGAGGCCACCCCGAGAAGAAGACGACCAAGGCATCCCAGCAGGGCCTGCCGGGACTTGCGGAGGCTAAATCACCTCACCAACCACTCCACCACGACTCACGTTGTCGATCAGTGCAGCGTCAAGCCGCAAAGTGATTAAGTGGCAGCCATTCGCCACATGGCAGCCTCTCCCTACAGGAAAAACCCACAGATGACACCCGTCCTGCAACATGTCAAACAAGCAGGTGCGGAGCTGGCAAGATAGCCGCACAAGCCTTGCCGGGCGACCAATGATGTGACGTTGAGCGGTGCATTAAATGTGCACTGTCAGCCCACAGAGTTAGGTATGATAGCATTGTTTGCTATCATATCAATGCATAATGACAACTTTGCCATTGTGGTGACCCCTTGATCCATAAAAGGAGGCCCTTGGCAACCGTAAATGAGGTTAGAAGGTTGGATAACTCACACCCCCATACACGTGTGGTCGCTACCGCCTGAGGCAACCCTTGTCGGGCAAGTGTACTACACTCCACCAGCTCATTTCCACCATCAATCCACCAAAAGCAGGATTAGAATTTTATGCCCCGCGGCAGCCCGAACCTGGGTAAAACTGCCCGTGTGATCTCTGCCGTGCTGCCTCATGTTCGTTTGCTCTTTGTGCAACGCGACTCCTCTCTACTGAACCAGCAAGGGGCCTCCTGGTCCTATATGTGGTCGTGGTTTCCCACGACAAGGTGTTTTTCCTCAGGTCCAAGGACGAGACAAAGACCACCTTCCAAGCAAGCACAACGCAAGTTTGACAAAGAAATCTTGGCAATAAGAAGCGATAATGGCTCCGAGTTCAAGAACTACACCTCGGAAGGATTTCTTAGTGATGAAGGGATTGAGCATCATTATTTGCACCATATACTCCTCAAAAAAATGGTGTTGCCAAAAGGAAGAATCATACACTTGTGGAGATGGCAAGGTCCATGTTGGATGAATACAAGTCGCCACATAGTTTTTGGGCCACGGGTGTCAACACCGCATGCCATGCATCAAATCAGCTCTTCCTTCGCACAATATTGGAAAAGACTCCATATGAGCTCCTAATTAGGAATAAGCCAAAAGTCAAGTACTTTCGTGTATTTGGGTGCAAATGTTTCATCCTCAAGAAAAGAGAATGGTTAGGAAAATTTCAATCCAAAACAGCTGAGGGCATTTTTGTTAGCTATGGATCAAACTTTCACGCCTATAGGGTCTATAACAAATCAAATGGATGTGTTGTAGAAACTTGTGACTTGGTGTTTGATGAATTTAATGGCTCCCATGGGGAGCAAGTTTATGTAAGTGATGTAGGTGAAGAAGATTCGTCTCAAGATATTTTGTCTATGGGTGTTGGTGCTCTCCTTCCCATGGAACAAGAACCTCATGATGAAGAAGAAGAAGATGGAAGTTTCACACATCATCACACCACTTCAACACCCATACCACCACAAGCTCCTATTGCTCAACCAATGCCCATAGTTCAAGTACAAGAAGATGATCAAGTCCCTCATCATCATCATTTTCAAGAACAAGATCATCAGCAAGGGAAAGAACAGGAAAGTGCAATCATTGATGATGAACCTCAACAAATGCAATATGAACAAGAAGATCTTCCACCACACATTAATGATCCATATGTTGAGTATGTACATGATGGACATGAAGTTGAACCTCGCGAAACCCTAACCTCCATCATGCCCCGAGTGGCCGTTTGTGTTGATGTTGATAAAATTCTTACCGGCATATCGGGAGGTAGAGTCACTCGTAAACAATTGACAAACTTTTGTGCTCACTTCTCGTTTGTTTCTTGTGTTGAGCCACTCAAGGTACAAGATGCATTGATGGACAATGATTGGATCGTTGCTATGCAAGAAGAGTTGAACAGTTTTGAGTGCAACCAAGTGTGGTCATTAGTCAAGAGACCAACTACGGAACACAATGTCATTGGAACAAAATGGATATTCAAGAACAAGCAAGATGAGAATGGTATAATCATCTACAGCAAGGCAAGGTTAGTGGCACAAGGGTACTCTCAAGTTGAAGATTTGGACGTTGGTGAGACCTTTGCTCTCATTGCCCGTCTTGAATCTATTTGCATCTTACTTGCCTATGTTGCTTTCATTGGTTTTACATTACATCAAATGGATGTGAAGAGTGCTTTCCTTAACGGTCCTCTACAAAAATAAGTATATGTATCACAACCACCTGGGTCGTTGATCCCAATCACAAAGACTATGTGTATAAACTTCACAAGGCTTTGTATGTCTCAAAAAAAGCACCTCGTTCTTGGTATGATCATCTTAAGAAGTTTCTACTCAATGATGGTTTTGTGAGAGGGGTGATCGAACCGACTCTTTTTACTAAGAGGGACAAGGGAGATTTGATCCTATGCCAAATCTATGTAGACGACATCATTTTTGGTTCTCCTAACATACATTTGTGCAAGAAGTTTGCGGCCTCCATGACCAAGAATTTTGAAATGTCATTCAATACAGACTTGAAGTTCTTTCTCAGATTCCAGATTCAACAATTTCAAGAAGGAATTTTCTTGTCTCAAGCAAAATACCTCAAGGATATTCTAGAGAAGTTTGGCATGCTGATGCTAGTCCATGTAAGACACCCATGCCAGCAAAAAAATTACTCACTGAAGACACAAACGGTATCCCTTTCAACCCATCTATTTACTGCTCTATGATTTATTCATTGCTTTATGTTTGTGCATCTAGACCAGACATCATGTTCACTCTATACATGTGTGCTAGATTTCAAACTTCCCCTAGGGAAAGTCATCATAAGGCGGTTAAGCATATTCTTAGATACCTTGTTCACACCCCAAAGCTGGATGTATGGTACCCCAAGGATGCTAAGTTTGATCTCATTGGGTACATGGATGCGGATTGGGCCGGAGACAAAGTGGATCGTAAGTCCACCTCCGGTGCATGTCAATTTCTTGGATGCTCCTTGGTAAGTTGGTCCTCAAAGAAACAAAATTGTGTTGCCCTCTCCACTGCCGAAGACGAATACTATGCAAACGCCAGTTGTGAAACTTAATTACTATGGATGAGGCAAACTTTGAAGGATTGCGATATCACCTATAGACCTGTTCCTCTTCTATGTGATAATGAAAGTGCCATCAATATTACTAAGAATCCCAAAGATCATACCCTCACCAAGCACATTGATATTAGGTATCATTTCTTGAGAGATCATGTGGAAAAGGGTGACATTGGTATTGCTCATGTTGGTATAGATATGCAACTTGCAGACATTTTCACCAAGCCATTGGATGAAGCAAGGTTTTGTCAACTTAGGCTTGAACTTGGTATCTTGGAGCTTGACAACATTATGTGAAATCTAGTATGCATCCATGCATTTATTTCATGTCTTGTTTAGATGTAGGCATATGTTTAGGGGGAGACACTCAATTCATGAGTACTCTCACCCTATATAATGCATAAAAAGAACAAACACTCTCAAAGTTACCATGTTCTTCGAACTATGATACTTTAAATGATGGAGTAGTGTTATTAAGCCCAAGGACATTATCTTCACAGCATCACGACACTTATACTCAAACATGGTGGCCTATTGGCCACCGACTCTCCTCAAAGAAGGGGATGTCCAATCATGCTTGGGGTTCATTACATGTGTGTCTAGTTGCTCATCATGTGGTATCTTTCATGTCTGATTCCCATAGAATTTTGTCATTTACCCATTCCTGTATTTTGGTTCATCTAGATATTTCTATGCGCTGTTTGTTAAGTTTTGCCACCAGTCGTCCGACAGTTCTCGGACGTACGATGAATCATAGCTTACGACCGTCCGGCGTTACTCGGATGTCCGGTTGCTGTGCAGAAATCGTGCACAGCCCAACTCACCCCCAGGTCTCGGACGTCCGAGGTTCTCCGGTCATCTGTCGCCTGGCACGTCCACCAGTGGCCGGACGTCCGACCTCTGTCGGTCGTCAGATGAAGTTTGCGGCCCATATAAATTCTTTGGGGTCGGGCTTATCTAGGTGGTTACCCTATCCTTTTCCCCCCACTCTGCGACTATGTCTGTCGTCGTGCCGTCAGGGTGCGATTTCTCCCTCGCCGTCGCTGGGGGAGTTGCTTCGCCGCGCCCCGAACCTCCTCTCTATCATCCCCTGGTCCTGATCTGGTACCCTTTGTGCCTGGTTCCTCGTTTTTCTCACGTCTCCGTCACTCGTTCATGTACACGATAGTGATCACCTTTCTCTCCTGGACAATCTATCACCTGAGGTTCATCCCACAATGGTGAAAATCAAGCACACTGCTCGCAAGGATGCCGGGGGTACCTTTGCCCGTGGTAATTTATGTCCTTTCGGTTCCAATTTTCATTGTCTCCGTCTCCATTCATGCCAATGGCTCACTATGATTTGTCAATGTTCTTCTCCCCTTGGATCCAACCTCCTGTTGTGGTGGTTCTGATGACTCTCAAGAGGAGCTGCGTCCATGCAAGCGTGTTGGGAAACATTCTGTGATCAAAGACTCCTCCTCTGCCGAGGGCTCTGAGTATGAAGAAGAGATGGAAGAAGAGCAGTGTGGTGCTCATGTGGTGTTTTTGTCCCGCCTCAGCGGTTCTCGAAGGGCCACCCACATGCCTGCTCCTCCTCCCGATCAGCCAGATACAGATGGTCGTCACATACCTCTTGAGGCTCCGCAACTTCATTGGCGTGTCCTCAAGGATTTCACCAAAGTGCCCAAGCCTGCATATCTTAAGTTCTGGCGTGATGTTGATCAACTCGAAGTGGTTCAAGACTCTCTGGATCAACTTTTCACACAAATGTTCAGGCAGATATCTACACCTCTGTTGTCCTCCCAAAGGGTCTCTCTCTGCACCACTTCATTGAGTGAACACATATTAGGAAACATCCCGTGAAGTACTCGGGTGCCATTGAGATCATTGAGTCATCCGATCTTGCTGCTCTGTTTGCATTTTCAGCATGATTTTAACCAGGCTGTTATCCATTAGTTTCATGCCACTTGCTTCTTTGCTCCTAACAAGACCGTCACCTAGATTACCTCTGACACCGAGCTCACTGCCACTTATGCTCAATTTGTCGCTGCTCTTGGGTTTCCTGACATTGGATTCAAGATCCATAAAGATGACCCAAATCACAAACCCAAAGCCGTTGAGGTTTGTGGCTATCTTCTTAAGGAGCTTGATGATCTTGGTGAGGAGGAAAAGATGAAGGATCTGAATCAAGTTTCTATTTGGAGATCGCCTTACTACATCATTTACCAATGTGTCAGTCGTACCATCTACCCTATGATGGGTGACAAGGGATCTTGCAACAACTATTGCATTGATCTTATGTCTCGCCTACATGATTCTGCAAAGGCAAGATCAACGTTCCTCATTTCCTATGGCATGAAATATGTCTTGCTAGCTTTCAGTATAAGCGTGCCTTCCCTCATGCTCCATTCATTCAGGCCCTTATTGAGAGTGTGGGTCCATTCTCTCTTGTCAGCACTCATGTGCATGAGAAGTTGATTATTCCTCCTCACATGGACAACGGCTTTGCTCCAAAGGGTGACTCCAAGTCTGCCCCTGCTCGTAGGTCCGCTGCTAGGTCTCATCCTACTACTGCCAGCTCTGTGTCCTTTGGGCATTTTGCTTGTTTTATCGCCAAGGCTCACTCTGCCATGATGAAGGCATTCTCCTTCTACTATGAACACAACCATGATGTTGTCACTCGCTTGATCACTTCCAAGAATGCCTTGTAGTCTCGTCTCCGTGACTCTGGGCTACAAATGTGAGTGACGATGAGCGTCTTCTGACGGCTCCTCCTTCAGACTTTGGTTTTCCTTCGGGGCCTAAGTGGGCTGATTTCCTCGACGATGCTGGTGGTAGTGGAGCTCCTAACGATGACGATGATAATGACCTGTGACTGTCTGTTGGGTTCTCTTTGTCCCTTTTGGCTAGTTGTTGCCAAGGGAGAGAACTAGTACTATCTATTCATGTTCTTATGTTGAACCATTATGCTTTGAGTGGGTGTATGACTTTATCTATCTATGTCCTATGTTGAACCACTATGTCTTATGTATGAAGAGATAATATTTGTCGATGTACAAAAGTAGGGGCTCTACTTTGCACCCCTCTACCTGTGCACGGGCAGTCAGAGCCATGCCCAAGGCCACGCTTGGCAAGGCAAGGGAAGGAGGCTGAGGCCACAAGACGGTCAAAGCAGCTCCAAGACAGAGACACGGAGGACGAGAGGGTGAGGTGGGTTCCCCCAGCAAGACCCTTGCCGGGGCGGCCTCCACGGCCCCGACATGGACCTTGCCGGGACAGCTTGCCTAACCCCAACGGAGCGCGCCACCCTCGAGCCCAAGGTTTCCAACAACCATGTTGGGATCAAGGCTCGGGAGCCGCCTCCATAATGGCATGCAGATCTTTGTGAAGATCATAAACACTCCAATTCAGATGAGGATTAGAAGACGACGAACCTCGGCGAGATCCTTGATGAAGAAACCCACAAGACCTGCGGCAAGATCCTTGTCGAGGACGACCACGGGGCCACAACAAGACCCTTGCCCGGCAAGGCCCTTGCCGAGGACATCCGCGGAGCCACAGCCAGGCCCACACCCGCCAAGCTTCCAGCGCCGCTCCCATGCAGCTGCCAGCCCACCAGCTAGGCAGACACCTGCGTGTCGACGTGAGGCTTTCAAGCCATCTCAGCGAGCGCCTACGTGGTAGCATGCAATTCTTCGTGAAGGCCCTACCACCGTGCCACCTCAACAGCCTGCCAGCCTACATGGCACGAACCGCCTCGCTGTCCTGGACACGTGTCGAAACAAGGGAAGGCGGCGGTAAAGTGAGGGGACACTTCAGAGGGGCATTTAATTAATGCATGTTGTCCTGTAATGGCTAAGCGATAAGCTTAGCCACAGTACACTGATGCCACCTCCTGTGTGCCACTGTGGTGATCCCCTTGACTATAAAAGGAGGCCGGAGGAATCCAGGAGAAAGATTTGGACCCTTGGACAAGTTATACTCATCGTAGCTAGCTCAAGAACTCCAAGAACATTCTAATAGACACAAAAGCAGGACTAGGTATTACGCATCCTCACGGCACGAACCTGGGTAAACGACCCGTGTGCTTTTGCTGACTACTGATCCCGCTCTTCTCATGACCCCGCTCCCCGCAACCATAGTAGGGATTCCTGTGATCCCATAGGTGTCGTTTTCCACCGACATCTTTGGTGCGCCAGGTAGGGGGTGCAGTCGTGCGAATTCGGTTTAGCAGCTAGTCGAACAACTCTTCGTCGCCATGGCTCCCAAGAGGAAGACGACGACGACAATCGGTTCATCCGGAGCCAGACTGCCTGTATCGGTGCAGGCCAGTAGCGGGTTGGTCGCGGAAAGGACCAGTGGCGCGACCCGCGAACACCCACATCATCCTGGCACTCCAGATCTGGCGAGCGGCGTCGTTCGTGCGCCAGGCGACGGCCCGCACGCCGCAAACTCCAGAGACGGGGTTGGGTCCCCCGCAGGCGGCGCGCGGCCCTCCAGGGGCATCGCCATGCCACCCGACGTTGGCACGGCGGCCTCCAAGACACCAACACCAGCGCCCATGGCGTGCTCTTCCCGAGTCATGCGCGATGAGCACTGCCACCACGCTGGTGACCCTGGGTGCCGCCCTGGGAAGAGTCCCGTGCGTCCTTCGCGGGACGAGGGAGGCCAACATGCACGCCGAGGTGCTGGTGAAAATGGCGGACATCCGTAGGGCTGTGATAGAGCTCCTTCTAACATAGTTAAAAATCGAAGCGCATCTTGGTCCATGCAGCTTTCGCCGCCGCCCACACCAACGGAAGCTCTGGCACGTGCGCAGCGGCTCCTCGACTTTCCTCCTGCTACGGAGAGGCTCGACGAGTGGAGAGCCACTGTCCCAACCCTCGTCGGCGTCACCAACAAGGATGAGCCGCGACCAGTGGGGTCCATAGCCCGTCACTCCGTCGAGCCACCGCATGCCAGTAGTACGAGGGCTGGGGGCGATGCAGCTACGGTGCACTCTCCTTCCCCATGCCAGCCACCGCCGGCATCGATCCGTCGCGATGACTCTCGTGATAATATCTCCATAGCATCGTCCGGTCCACGGATGCACCACGACCAGCGTCAAGTTCTTCGGGAGCGAGCCCTTGAAGACGCTCGAACCACCGTCGAGCGCCGGCGTGATGCACACCACCAATCAGACATGCGGGCAGGACCCACTATGGACCACCCGGCACCGGGAGGCTACGGTGGCCTACCCTACGAGGTGGGTTGTCCGGCCTTCAACCGTGAGCTGCAGCAGTTCCAGTGGCCCTCCCACCGCACATTCAAGCACGACATTGGCAAGAAGTACAACGGCAAGACTCACCCGTCAGAGTTCCTCAGCATCTACACCATCGCGATGCAATCTGCTGGCGCCCGCGATGATAAGGTGCTTGCCAATTACTTCCCTTTGGCTCTCAAGCCCAATGTCATGTCATGGTTGATGCAATTTCCGGTGGACTCCATTTCCTCTTGGTCGGATTTGTGCCATGAGTTCATTAGCGCCTTCACTGGAGGCTGATACGTCTCAAACGTATCTATAATTTTTGATTGCTCCATGCTACTTTATCTACTGTTTTAGGCAATATTGGGCTTTATTATCCACTTCTATATTATTTTTGGGACTAACCTATTAACCAGAGGCCCAGCCCAGATTTGCTGTTTTATGCCTATTTTAGTGTTTCGAGGAAAAGGAATATCAAACGGAGTCAAAATGGAACGAAATCAACTGGAGAAGTTAATTTTGGAAGGAAACCAACCTGATGGGCTTGGAGTACACGTCAGGGGAGTCCCGGGCTGCCCACGAGGGTGGGGGGCGCGCCCCCCTGGGCGCGCCCCCCTACCTCGTGAGCACCCCGGAGATCCACCGACGTACCCCCTGCAACCATATATACCTACGTATCATAAAACTTCCAGAACAGAAGATAGATTGGCAGTTCCGCCACTGCAAACCTCTATAGCCACCAAAAACCTCTCGGGAGCCCGTTCCGGCACCCTGCCGGAGGGGGATCCCATAACCGGTGGCCATATTCATCATCCCAGCGCTATCCATGACGAGGAGGGAGTAGTTCACCCTCGGGGCTGAGGGTATGTACCAGTAGCTATGTGTTTGATCTCTCTCTCTCTCGTGTTCTCTCTCGTGTTCCCTCTATTGCACGATCTTGATGTATCCCGAGCTTTGCTATTGTAGTTGGATCTTATGATGTTTCTCCCCCTCTAATGTCTTGTGATGAATTGAGTTTCCCCTTTGAAGTTATCTTATCGGATTGAGTCTTTTATGAGAACACTTGATGTATGTCTTGCCATGATTATCTGTGGTAACAATGGGATATCATGTGACGCTTGATGTATGTTTTGGTGATCAACTTGCGGGTTTCGTGACATTGGGAACCTATGTATAGGGGTTGGCACACGTTCTTGACTCTCCTGTAGAAACTTTGGGGCACTCTTTGAAGTACTTTTATGTTGGTTGGATGAATCTGAGATTGGGTGATGCATATCGTATAATCATACCCACGGATACTTGAGGTGACAATGGAGTATCTAGGTGACATTAGGGTTTTGGTTGATTTGTATCTTAAGGTGTTATTCTAGTACGAACTCTTTTATAGATTGATCCGAAAGAATAACTTTGAGGTGGTTTCGTACCCTACCATAATCTCTACGTTTGTTCTCCGCTATCAGTGGCTTCGGAGTGACTCTTTGTTGCATGCTGAGGGCTTGTTATATGATCTATCTATGTTATTATTGTTGAGAGAACTTGCACTAGTGAAATTATGAACCCTAGGTCTGGTTTCCTACCATTGCAATACCGTTTACGCTCACTTTTACCACTTGTTACCTTGCTGTTTTTATTATTTCAGATTACAAAAACCTATATCTACTATCTATTTTGCACTTGTATCACCATCTCTTCGCCGAACTAGTGCACCTATACAATTCGACATTGTATTGGGTGTGTTGGGGACACAAGAGACTCTTTGTTATTTGGTTGCAGGGTTGCTTGAGAGAGACCATCTTCATCCTACGCCTCCTACGGATTGATAAACCTTAGGTCATCCACTTGAGGGAAATTTGCTACTGTCCTACAAACCTGTGCACTTCCAGGCCCAACAACGTCTACAAGAAGAAGGTTGTGTAGTAGACATCAAAGGCCATCAAGCTCATGGCCAGGCAAGCGACCTGCATATTATCCCCAGAAGGAAGGAGAAAACCTGCGCAAGTACATCCAAAGGTTCAACCGAGTGTAGTATAACATCCCAGACGTCCATCCCGCCGCCGTGATCAGTGCATTCCATCAGAATGTGCATAACCGCAAGATGCGTGAGGAGATGGCGATGAACAAGGTCAGGGATGTGGCCGAACTTTATGTTCTGGCCGGTAGGTGCGCTCGAGCGGAAGAGGGGAGGAAGTAACCTGGCGAGGATGCCGGTGCGGAAACTGACTCCACGGACGACGACACCGCTGCCACGACGAAGAAGGGCCGGCGCCATAACAGGAAGCACAAGGGCAAGACTATGCTTGCTGTCGAGGGACCCAACAACACCGGCACTGCCAAGAAGGACAAGGCAAGCGACCCCGGCAAGAAGGTTGCCGGGTGTGCCGCTTGACGGGCCTTGGCGGCTGCCGACAAACCAGGGGGCTCTGACAAGTAGTATTGCAGGATCCACCGCACCAAAGGCCACGACCTCCAGAACTGCCGACAAGTTGAGTTGCTCGCTAAGAAGCAGAGAGCCGAGTACGAGAGGCAGGACAAGGAGAAGGGTCAAGACGGTGCCGAAGGGTCTGGCAAGAAGCGCAGCGGCTAAGGAGGCCGCCACGGCAATGATAACCAGCAAGAGAGGCCCGCCCGGGGCCGCAACAAGAAACAAGAAGACGATGATCATGACGAGGACGACGAGTCCGGCGACCACGAGTTTCAGAAAGCTACAGAGGCCATGTGCGTCGATGGTGGCGCCTTGCTGCACACCTCTCACCGCCAACTCAAGCAGTGGGCGCATGAGATCACAACGGTGGAGCTTTCACTCGATGCACGGAAGCCACTGAAGTGGTCCAGCACGCCTATCATCTTTGACACCGAGGACCACCCTGATCGCACAACTGCGTTCGGGTGTTTGCCGTTGTTGGTTTCACCAACAATCCGCAACCTCAGAGTGAGGAAGATGCTAGTTGACGGCAGGGCCGGTCTGAGCTTGATCTCGCTGATTGTGGTCAAAAGGCTGCAGATTCCTGATGGAGACCTCAAAGATACGGGCACGTTTCAAGGGGTCAACCCGAGGAGAAGCCAGCCGAAGGGTAAGGTCATGCTGCCCGTGACGTTTGGAGGAGAGCTGAACTACATGACAGAGAGGATTGTCTTCGACGTGGCCAAGATCCCCTTGCCCTACAACGAGATCCTCGGCCGCCCGGCACTCGCCAAGTTCATGGCAACATCACATTATGCCTACAACACGCTGAGGATACCGGGGCCGATGAACATCATCACCGTCCCCTACGACAAGAAGGACACGATGATCTGCACCGACCAACTCTACTGGGAAGCCGTTGCAGCAGCGGCCGCTAAGGGACTTGCTCCTGCCGCTGGAGTCCCGGGAGGGAAGAATACCGGTGAGACCTCTTGCACCCACTCCGACAAGCGCACCTCTCCGGAGTGTTGTGCTCCCGTCAAGGACGTGCCAGAGAGCTCCACCGGCAAGAGCAAGAAGTCTTGAGCTGCACCACCAGAGACCAAGAAGGTGTCCGTCAGAGAGGACGGCACGGGAGGGGCTTTCACCATAAGCTCCACCCTCGATAGAAAATAGGAAGGTGAGCTCGTCACTTTCCTGCGGGCGAATGTCGATGTGTTTGCGTGGCAAGCATCTGATATTCCCGGCGTTTTCAGGGAAGTGATTGAGCACCATCTTGCTGTCTGTCCTCATGCGCGGCCCGTCAAGCAGAAGGTCAGGAAGCAAGCTCTAGAGAGGCAGGAGTTCATCACGGAAGAGATCAGGAAGCTAGAGGCAACAGGCTTGGTAAGAGGGGTACTCCATCCAATGTGGTTGGCCAATTCGGTGGTGGTGCGCAAGGCAAATGGGAAGTGGAGGCTGTGTATTCATTACACAGATATCAATAAGGCTTGTCTGAAAGATCCTTTCCCGTTGCCGCGCATTGACCAGATTGTTGACTACACGGACGGGTGCGACCTGTTATCATTCCTTGATGCCTACTCAGGCTACCACCAGATTTTCCTGACAAGAGAAGATGAGGAGCAGACAACATTCATCACCCCATGTGGTACATATCGCTTTTTGTGGATGCCTTTCGGGTTGAAGAGTGCTGGCTCGACCTTTGCAAGAGCAGTCCAAATTGGATTTGAGCCCCAGCTACATAGAAATATGGAAGCTTATATGGATGACATAATGATCAAAAGCAAGGACAAGGCGATACTTGTGCAAGATTTGGAAGAGACATTTGCAAATTTGCGCGAGATCAACCTCAAGTTGAACCCTGAGAAGTGTGTCTTCGGTGTCCCGTCCGGCAAGCTTCTTGGGTTCTTTGTGTCGCAGCATGGGATTGAGGCAAACCCAGATAAGATCAAGGCCATCGAGAAGATTGAGGCACCTAAGCGGATCAAGGATGTGCGTCGGCTCACTAGTTGCATCGCCGCCATGAGGAGATTCATCTCCAAGTCCGCTCAGCGAGCCCTTCCCTTTTTCAAGATCTTGAAGAAGGCGGGCCCAATGGAGTGGACCCCGGAGGCCGAGGCAGCGCTGCAGGATTTGAAGAAATACCTCTCCTCCACCCCAGTGCTGGTTGCGCCCAAACCACAAGAACCGTTGGTGCTGTATCTAGCAGCAATGAATCAAGTGCTTAGCGCCGCACTGGTGGCGTAGAGGGAGGTCGATGAAGAGGCACCAGCAACGGCAGAGTTGACGGATGGCGAACCAGAACCCTCCCCGGCAAGGCCTGGTCCCAGCAAGGCTGGGCCCCTAGCATGGTCTGACACCTGTGTGACAGGGCCCACACAACTAGGTGAAGTGGTGCAGAAGAAGAAGATGATGCAGCAGCCAGTTTACTTCGTCAGCTCCCTCTTGCAGGGGGCTAGGTCGAGGTACTCTGATGTGCAGAAATTGCTCTTCGGCCTCCTTATGACCTCGAGGAAGCTGTGTCATTACTTCCAAGCGCATGAGATCACCGTCGTCACCCGCCTCCCGTTGCAACGGATATTGCATAACCTAGATGCAACGGGGAGGATTGTGGAATGGGCCTTGGAGCTGTCAAGTTTTGGTTTGAAGGTCGAAAGCACCTCGATGATTCAGAGCAGAGTCTTGGCGGAGTTCATTGCCAAAAGGACCTCGACGCCCGATGAAGAGATCCAGGAGACCACTCTCCCCAGCAAGGAAACAAGTCGCAATTGGATTATGTAATTTGATGGGGCTTTTTCGCTACAAGGCGTCGGTGCTGGTGTGCTGCTCGTCACACCCACCGAAGAGCACCTCAAGTACGTGATCCAGATGCACTTTCCCGGGGAGATGTCGGCAAACAACACTGCTGAATATGAGGGATTGCTTGCCGGTCTCAGGATCGCGGCAAACCTCAGGGTCAAGAAGCTCATTTTCAGGGGTGATTCACAGCTTGTCATCAGGCAGATCAACAAGGATTATCAAAGCCCGTTGATGGAAGCTTACGTGGATGAAGTGAGGAAACTGGAGGAGCGCTTTGACGGTATATAGGCAGAGCATGTCCCCCGAGCATAGAATGACATCGCCGACTACTTGTCGAAGCGCGTTGCCCTCAAGCTACCTGTGGAACCAGGTACTTTTGTGCTTCGGTTAACTCAACCATCCATTGAACCATCAACAGAGCAGAACAAGCGGAGGAAGTCAGGCCCCGACAAGTACTTCCCCACCGAGCTCCCTGGGGCCGCTGGCGAAGATGTTTCCGTGGACGCCGAGCCTGCCGTGGGACAACCGACTCTGGCGGGGCGCCAAGCCCTTGCCGTGGAGGAAACCGTTCCCATGGCAGAGGAAGTGCCTTTGTTCCTTGCCGTCGAGCCACAGGCTCCAGCATGGGCACAACATACCATCTGATTCCTCCAAACAGGGGAGCTTCCTGAGGAGCAGGATGAAGCAGAGAAAGTAGCCCGCCGGTCTACCCTATACCAGTTCGTTGACAACATTCTGTATAGAAAAAGACCAAATGGGGTGAAATTGAAGTGCATTCCCTGGGAGAAAGAATTGGAGCTATTGGCGTAGATACATGGATGCATATGTGGCTCCCACATAGGGTCGAGGGCCCTTGTCGGCAAGGCTTTCCGGCAAGGTTTCTTCTGGCCCACAGTGGAGGATGCGACAGCACTAGTAACCAAGTGTGAAGCGTGCCAGTTCCATTCAAAGAAGCTTCATCAGCTAGCTCAAGCCTTGCAGACAATCCCTCTCTCCTGGCCATTCTCGGTCTGGGGGATCGGCATACTGGGCCCTTTTCCCCATGTCGTCGGGGGCTTTGAGTACTTGTATGTTGCAATTGACAAGTTCACTAAGTGGCCGGAGGTAGAAGCAGTGAGGAAGGTGACCGTGCAGTCATCCGTCAAATTCTTTAAGGGGCTAGTTTGCCACTTTGGTGTGCCGAATAGAGTCATCACTGACAACGGCACGCAGTTCACAAGCCACACCTTCACGCAATACAATGGAGACCTCGCAACAAGGTCTGTTTTGCTTCCGTGGCACACCCACGGAGCAACGGCCAAGCTGAGAGGGCGAATGATGAAGTGCTGCATGGCTTGAGGACGAAGACTTTTGACAGGCTGCACAAGAGCGGAAGGCGCTGGATTGATGTGTTGCCGGCGGTTCTTTGGTCGATCAGGACGACGCCAAATCGAGCCACCGGCCAGACACCCTTTGCCTGGTATACGGGGCAGAAGCAGTTCTCCCCACGGAACACATATACGGGTCACCTCGAGTGCTCGCTTACGATGAGCCTGAGCAAGAGCGATTGCTCCAAGATGACGCAACACTCCTCGGGGAAGATCATCTTCAGGTGGCTGCGAGAGCAGCATGCTACCAGCAAGCCTTGTGCCGCTACCATAGCCTCAAGGTTCATGCCCGAAGCTTTGAGGAAGGCGACCTTGTTCTTCGGCGCGTTCAGTCGGCCAAGAATTCCAACAAGTTGAAGCCAAAGTGGGAAGGCCCTTACCGGGTAATATGAGTCACCAGGCACAATGCAGTCCACCTGGAGACTGAAGATGCCATTCCAATGAACAACTCCTAGAACATCGAGCATCTTCGTAAGTTTTACCCATATGGTGCGGCTGCCGCCCCATCGGCAAGCCACCTTTTGTACAAGCCTTGCCGGCAAGGCATGTAACCCTCTGTACAAATCTAGGCGCAGACCCTAAGCATAAATAAACGAAGTGCTGGTGCCCTAAGTTATAGTATGCATGCTTGGTTGAGTCTATCCCTCGGTTAGGGTTGATGGTGCTTAGCAATGACTAACCCCTAGCATAGAGGTCAAGTCTGCGTCTCTCTGTTCTTTTCCACCTCCTTTGGTTTGCAGGAAACATGAGCACTCCCGCCAAGCTAGATGGAGGAAAAGAATGGGCTGGCGCCCCAGCCCCGACAAGCCAAGCTTGCCGAGGGCTGAAGATACAAGGGTCCGCTCCCGGCAAGCTGAGATTGTTGGGGGTTGCACATTCAGATAAGTTTTTCCTTCCCCTGTTTTACATTTCCTGTGGGTTGGGACATGTGACCTTGTTTTGTTCCTAAGTTACCGTGCTCCCCTCTGCCCATACCCAAGAATTATTTCCTGGGTCGGGGTCTGGTTGTAGCCGCTATGGCGAGGAAGCAATCGTAGGGCTTAACCCACCTTCAACCCTGTCTCCGCCAAGAGTGCGAGTATGGTCGAATGAAGAAAGGGAGCAACAAGGCCTGTTGCCGGGTGACAATGTTTACGTTAAAAGTAACAAGGATTCGTTCCTTGGTATAGGCTTTGCTCATGCACAAAGAACCTGGCAAACACCCTTTTTCATTAATACACCCCACACAGGTATAGTTCGTACGAAATGTAAACATGAACAAGGGGATTACAAGTTTTAAATCTAACTAAGGCCCGTAGGATTACAAGCTAAAAAAAGATAAGGTGCCTGTAATCCCTTTCTTGTCCCTCTCCTCAGGAAATGGAACAAGAAGTTAAAAAAGCAAAAGGAGCGCCTAGGCAAGGTATGAGTAGCAGAAGGCACCAAGAGAACATGCCGACGGCCGCCTAGAAGAGGGCTGGTGATAATCATGCCGGGAGAGGAGCTGGAAGATGAGGCAGCGGTCCGTCAATATGCTACGAAGGCGTCGGTGACATCGTACTCCGACTTGACGGCCCGCCACCCACCTTCTTCGCCTTCTCCGGCCTTCACACGCCAGCCGCCCACGGAGGCGACCCCGAGAGGTTCAAGGAGCCAGCTCCATCGAGAGAAGGGGCCCAGTGCAGATGCTGCTGCTGCTGGCACCGCCCGGGACGATGGGTCCGACGCCTAGTCGGACCCATCATCCTCTTGCCTGATACCCTTGTCATCGCTGCCGCTGTCCTCCTCGTCACTCTCACTCGAAGACGAGTCTTCGTCATCCGAGGAGCTCTCCATGCAGCACTTCAGGCGAGTTCCGAAGTCACCGAAGACCTTTACAGAGAGGAGGCCATTCTCCATTAACTTGAAGTAGAGAATGAGCCCCGCCGTCAGGCTATGGATGCGGGTGAAGGTTTTCCATCCGCGACAGAGATATATGACATGAGGGGCTGGGAAATCGACATCGGCCCAGGTGCCACTATTCCCACAGCCCCTCATATGCAGTCTCAGCGCCTGCGGCTAGTCGAGCTCCATCTCCCGAGCGAATGGAGTAGGAAGACGAAGACGACGATGCACCGGCCGGCGCAGCCTGATGAAGAACTCGCGTGGCTATTCCTCGACATGGCCCTCCATTGGGGGAAGGACCACTGGCGGAGGCGAGGCCGATGCGCCGCCCCGTCCTCCTCTTCCCCGAGTGCCACGGCGGCCTCGGCCTCGCCCCCTGCCCCTTCCCCTCACGGCTGGCTCCGCCGCCATGGGCTCTTGGGGAGGGGTGAGACGTTGTCGAGCAGAGACCCTTGCCGCCACTGTCAAAGCATCAGCACGCCCTCTCGTCATGGCAGAGGGGAAGAAGAAGCAAGGATGGGAGGAGGCGGATGGCGAAAGACTGAAGGGTGCCATCCCGCCCGCTCCTCTCCTTATAAAGGGGCACGGTCACGGCTCAGCCGCCCCTCTCAGCCAACCTAGCTCATTAAGATGATAGCGGGTGAGGCCGTCGACCACCCTCCCCGCCTAATTGAAAGTGTGTGGGTATTGATCCACGTGCGCACGTCTTCCCATATTCCATGGGCCTGTCACCCGCCCTGCGCCGTGCATGCGGCATACGTGGCACAAGGGGTGGGCGTGGTGGGACGCTGTAACACCCCGGATGTAACTTTCCATCTTTGTAACTCCAACTCTTGCCATTTTCGGCTATGTGATATGATATTCCCTCCGTGGTTGGGTTTTGTCTTTTGTTTTTCATTTTATTCATGTCATGCATATCATATCATGTCATCATGTGCATCTCATTTGCATACGTGTTCGTCTCATGCATCCGAGCATTTTCCCCGTTGTCCGTTTCGCAATCCGACACTCCCACATGCACCGGCACACCCCTCATGTCTCTTTTCATGTGCGGGTGTTAAACATTCTCTAAATGGACCGAGCCTTGCCAAGTGGCCCTGGTATAGCACCGGTAGACCACCTGTTAAGTTTCGGGTCATTTGGAGCTCGTTTGGTACTCCAAAGGTTAATCGCACTCCCGCAAAGGCCTCTTTTGAGTTGCAGCCCAACACCCCTCCAAAACAGCCCAATAACCCATCTAAGTCACTTCCATGCTCTCCGTCGTCGGATCATGATCGTGTGGGCAAAAACCGCACCTCATTTGGACACTCCTAGCTCCCTCTACCTATAAATATGTGCTACCCCCCGGATTTTTCGCAGTCCAACCCTAGCCCCGCTCCTCTCCGCGCCGCCGGACACATACGGACGGAGCCGAACGCGTCCGCCCGCCGCCCCGGCGAACCAGGAGCTGCCACGTGTCCGCTCCGCCGCCCCCGCGCCGCCGGCCCGCTAGGCCCGCGGGAGGCCCGCCCGGCCCGCGCGCCCGCAGCCGCTCGCCGCGCGCCCCGCGCCCGACCCCTTCGCCGGCCTCCGCCGCCGTCGCCGGCCCCGCGTCGCCGCGCCGCCGCGCTCCTCCGCCCCGTCGCCCGAAGACCGTGCCGCCGCCTCGTCT
>NC_041391.1:438745444-438802503 GCF_002162155.2 Triticum dicoccoides | reverse complement strand
CTCCGGCCGCCCGGCCCCGCCTCCGCCCAACGCTGGATCCGGCCAGATCCAGCCGGCCCGGCCTCTCCTCCGTCCCCCTCCGGCTTCCCCGAGCTCCGGCCGGCGAACCTCGAAGCCCGTGCGCGCCAGATCTGATCGAAGCCTCGGTTGACTTTTCTTCCTCCCCCGATTTTCGTCCAAGTCCTTAACTGCCATAAATTTTGTTGCATGTTCATCACCCCACATCTTTGCACCCGTGGCTCCGTTTTGGGCGTGTAGCACACCGAATTGTTCGCCTCGATGAGTACATAATTTCATCTCATTGCATAATTTTCATTTGAGCTCATCTTGATGCCCTAAATGCTGTTGGAAGAGTGCTTCATAATGTTAGTTTCAGATTCTTATCAGAACATGCACTTTTGTCATTTTTGCCATGATTGATGTGTGCATCCTATGTACTTGATCCCTACATGTGTTTTGAACTATGCTATTTCTTCTTTACAGAGGTACTTGCCATGTATTTTTGTGATCAATGTGGTGACTAGCACAAGCACGCAAACTAGGCTCCGTGATATTGCTGATTTTAGTCCTTGTTCTGCTGATATTTTGGTGCCATGTAAACATGATGCTACAGAGAGATCCATGCATATTTTGAGATACTTCAGTAAGGGTGTTTTGAACATATGGTTATGCTCTATCCATCCATGCCCCTGGTTGCAATTATGGAGTAGTCTAGCATGTCATTTTCATGCTCTACTTTTGCTTCAAAATGTTTCCTGGCAGATTGTTTACATGTTATTCAATTTCGCCAAGGTTGTTGTAGTTGATCCGTGTATACTATGATGTTGTTCTTGCCATGTATAGCTTCTATGCCATGTCTTCTTGGTGGATGTATGCTTATTTTATCATGAAGTGCTCTGTAGTGAGTGCATCGAGCTCACGAAGATGCCTTCGTAATTTTGTCAATGCCATGCTCTGTTTGCTGAATCTGTTAACGAATCTTGCTATGTTTACATGGGTGGCATGGTATTTTCTGGTCCTTTTTGACTCATGGTCACTAAGGGACTTTTGGTCTATGCTTTGAGTAGATTCATGCCATGTCTTGTTTTGCTATTATAAGTTCCTGTAGCATGTTGATAACTTGCTCTGAACATTGCTTCGTGATGCTGTTTATGCCGTGTCCAACCTGATATTTTTTGCACTTTCACCATGCTTGTTTGAACCTGTTATGATGTGATTTAGCTGTAGCTCAGTGTTACTCTTTTGTTAAGCATCTCCTGTAGATCACTGCCATATGCTTTGTTTTTATGTCTGGGTGCTGTAGCATAATTTCTTGTTGCGTGCTAAGTAGCATCATGCTGTTAATCGCAGCTTTGTGCCATTCTTGTCTTGCTTGCCATTTGCAAACCGTGCATCCGTTCCCGGCGATCTTTATATTGATTTCAACCGAAATCATCTCATCTTTCCAGTGGCATACTTGGTTTGCCAAGTTGATGCCTTGTTCATCATCTTTCCTTCCAAAGCACGCATATGCATTGCATATCACATCTCGCATATCATGACATGTATTGCATCATGTTGCTTGTGCATTGCACCGTGATTTATTGTGGTTCCTTTTCTTGTGTTATTGCTTTGGGTAGAGCCGGGAGACGAGTACGTGCACGAGGAACCTGTTGAGTACGCTAACGAGGATCAAGCCTTCGACAACTCTGAGAACCTTGCAGGCAAGATGACCATACCTTCGATATCACTTCTATCTTTGCTTGCTAGTACTCGCTCTATCGCTATGTTAGCTCTACCTGCCATTGTTTATCATGCCTCCCTATTGCCATGTCAAACCTCTAACCATCCTGTCCTAGCAAACCGTTGTTTGGCTATGTCACCGCTTTTGCTCAGCCCCTCTTATAGCGTTGCTAGTTGCAGGTGAAGATGAAGTTTGTTCCTGGTCGGAACATGGATATTTTGGGATATCACAATATCTCATGTTTAATTAATGCACCTTATATACTTGGTAAAGGGTGGAAGGCTCGGCCTTATGCCTGGTGACTTGTTCCACTCTTGCCGCCCTAGTTTCCGTCATACCGGTGTTATGTTCCTTGATTTTGCGTTCCTTACACGGTTGGGTGATTTATGGGACCCCCTTGACAGTTCGCTTTGAATAAAACTCCTCCAGCAAGGCCCAAACTTGGTTTTACCATTTGCCACCTAAGCCCTTTTCCCTTGGGTTTTCGCGAGCCCGAGGGTCATCTTTATTTTTCCCCCGGGCCAGTGCTCCTTCGAGTGTTGGTCCAACCTGAGTGATGTCCGGCGCCCCTTGGGCAACCAGGGTCTATGCCAACCCGACGTCTGGCTCATCCGATGTGCCCTGAGAACGAAATATGTGCAGCTCCTATCGGGATTTGTTGGCACTTCGGGCGGCTTTGCTGGTCTTGTTTTACCATTGTCGAAATGTCTTGCGAACCGGGATTTTGAGACTGATCGGGTCTTCCCGGGAGAAGGTTTATCCTTCGTTGACCGTGAGAGCTTATGATGGGCTAAGTTGGGACAACCCTGCTGGGTATATTATCTTTAGAAAGCCGTGCCCGCAGTTTGGAGGCAGATGGGAATTTGTTAATGTCCGGTTGTAGATAACTTGACACTTGACTTCATTAAAATGCATCAACCATGTGTGTAGCCGTGATGGTCTCTTCTCGGCGGAGTCCAGGAAGTGAACACGGTTTGAGTTATGCTTGACGTAAGTAGTTTCAGGATCACTGCTTGATCACTTCTAGCTTCTCGACCGATGCGTTACTTCTCTTCTCGCTCTCACTTGCGTATGTTACCCCTTTACCTACCTATGAGCTTAAATAGTCTTGATCTCGCGGGTGTGCGATTGCTGAGTCCTCGTGACTCACAGATTCTACCAAAACAGATGCAGGTGCCGAGGATAGCAGCGCAGATGGCGCAACCGAGCTCAAGTGGGAGTTTGATGAGGCCCTTGGTTGTTACTATGTATCGTTTCCAGATGATCAGTAGAGGAGCCCAGTCGGGACGATCGGGGATCTAGCATTTGGGGTTGTCTTCTTTTCATTTGAACTTGACTGTAGCCGGTCTATGAGTGTATTTGAATGATGTATGATCTTATTTATGTATTGTGTGAAGTGGCGATTGTAAGCCAACTCTCTTTATCCCATTCTTGTTCATTACATGGGATTGTGTGAAGATGACCCTTCTTGCAACAAAACCACCATGCGGTTATGCCTCTAAGTCGTGCTTCGACACGTGGGAGATATAGCCGCATCGTGGGTGTTACAGACGCGTGGAATGACAGTTCCACGGATGAAAGCATAAATGAGCAGCGGCCCCGCTGTCTTAAAGGGACACGCAAGCTGCCTCTCTACTATTCACCGCAGGATGACGCAAGCACGCGTCGGTCATCCCACGTGCGATTCCCATGTCACGCATTCAACGCGAATCTTGGGGAAGCGCAGCGGACGAAGGTTTACCACGGTCAAAACCGGCCCTGCCTACCCACGCACCGTTCTAGGCCTAGCTCAACAACACGTCGCTCTTATGTGTGGCCCAGGCCCGGGGGCTCCTGTCGGTGTACAAAAGTAGGGGTTCTACTTTGCACCCCTCTACCTGTGCACGGGCAGTTAGAGCCATGCGCAAAGCCACACTTGGCAAGGCAAGGGAAGGAGGCCGAGGCCACAAGACGGTCAAAGCAGCTCCAAGACAGAGACACGGAGGACGAGAGGGCGAGGTGGTTTCCCCCGGCAAGACCCTTGCCGGGGCGGCCTCCACGGCCCCGGCAGGGACCTTGCCGGGACAGCTTGCCCAACCCCAACGGAGCGCGCCACACTCGAGCCCAAGGTTTCCAACAACCACATTGGGACCAAGGCTCGGGAGGCGCCTCCATGATGGCATGCAAATCTTTGTGAAGATCATAAACACTCCATGTCAGATGAGGATTAGAAGACGACGAAGCTCGGCGAGATCCTTGCCGAAGAAACCCACAAGACCTCTGGCAAGATACTTGCCGGGGACGACCACAACGCCACCGCAAGACCCTTGCTGGGGCCCCGACAAGGACCTTGCCGAGGACATCCGCAGAGCCACAGCCAGGCCCACACCCGCCAAGAATCCACTGCCGCTCCCATCCAGCTGCCAGCCCACCAGCTAGGCAGGCACCGCGTGTCGACATGAGGCTTACAAGCCAACTCAGCGAGCGCCTACGTGGTGGCATGCAAATCTTCGTGAAGGCCCTACCACTGTGCCACCTCAGCAGCCTCCCAGCCTACATGGCGTTGACCGCCTTGCTGGCCCGGGCGCGTGTCGAAACAAGGCAAGGCGGTGGTGAAATGAGGGGACACTTCAGAGGCGCATTTAATGCGTCTTGTCCCGTAATGGCTAAGCGATGAGCTTAGCCACAGTACACCGATGCCACCTCCTGTGTGCCACTGTGGCGATCCCCTTGACTATAAAAGGAGGCCCGAGGCATCTAGGAGAGGGATTCAGACCCTTGCAAAATTTACACTCATCGTAGCTAGCTCAAGAACTCCAAGAACAATCAAATAGACACAATATATAGCAGGACTAGGGTATTATGCATCCTCACGGCCTGAACCTTGGTAAACGACCCGTGTGCTTGTGCTAATTGCTAATCCCACTCTTCTCATGACCCTGCGCTCCGCAACCGTAGTAGGTATTCCTGTGATCCCATAGGTGTCGTTTTCCACCGACATTATTGATATTGTGTTGATGTGCTTTTATGATGGTTATGTTTGAGGTTTTGTGATAGTTTGGTCATATGTTCTTAATGGTTGTCACCGTGAGGGGTTGCTCTCCACATAATGTTTGCAATCATTATCACTGAGAGGGGGAGCTCTTCAGTAAATTTGTATTTAGTATAGAACAACCATTATTTCTGTTGTACTATGTGTATATTGTCATCAACAACCAAAAAGGGGAAGACTAAAAGTGCAATCATGGCCTTAATCTTATTTTGATGTTGATGACAATATACTCATAAGGGACTAAGAAAGTTTGCCAAGTATATCTCCGGGTTTAGTCCCCTCGGGGTCATGTATCTGTGCATTATGACTTGGGAAATATTTATCTTCCTCAAGAACGAAGAATCAAGTCTACTAGCATAGTCACCTTTTTATGCTTATCCTTGAGTATAGGGATCCCGCACTATTAAAAGGGGAACATGGGGTTTTGTGAGAATCTTGCTCAAAATCCTATTCTACGACTCATTGTGTGATATTTCTTTCTGTCAGACGACAGATACTCACTGGATGTCCGGTCCCTCCTATACAATGCCAAAACATCGGACGTCCGATATTCACCGGACATCCGGCTATCTCTCATCAGTAACAAAACCTCGGACGTCCGGTATTCTTCGGTCGTCCGGTACCTTTTCTACAGAGCCAAAACATCGGTAGTCCGGTGTCCATCGGACGTCCAGTACTTTCTCTACCGAGCCAAAACATCGGACGTCCAGAAACCTCCGATCGTCTGGTACTTTCTATACCGTGCCAAAATATCGGACGTCCGGTCTCTGTCGGACGTCCGGTGTCTTCTGAGCCCTCAGTCGTCCATTGTGCATCGGACATCCGATGCTACACTATTGTTTTGGTCCCAACGACCACTTATTGAGGAATACTATAAATATCTCTCTCCCATTTTGTGTCAGGGCTTGTCGGATTTCGGGTTCCGCAAACACTTGATAGGTTCAAACTCTGGGGTGCGTGCGAAGATCTCATTCTCCCCAGTCTGCCTACTCGCCGATCACATGGCCTAGCGTGTAAGCTTGAAGGAAATGGGACATAGCAGTTTACCCAGGTTCGGGCCACCTTGCGGTGTAAAACCCTACTCCTGCTTTGTGGTGGATTTGCCTTGAGGGGCCGAGGATGAACTAGTACAGTGGAGAACAACCTCAGGAGGTGTGTTCTTGAGCTCAAGTGAGTTGGTGAGGGTGGAATGGATGTGGTCGACTTGATCTGTCCTTTTTCCTCCCCCGCTCCATGGTGGTGGCTTGGTCCTATTTATAGTGGCCTTGGACCTCTTCCCAAATGAAGGCGGGACAGGATCCCACAACGGCCAAATTTGAAGGGAGGTAGGTACTAAATCTTATCCTGACTAAAGTGGTCTTCGCCTACAAAAGCCTATGGTCATGACGCTGCGGTGGGCTCGGCGGTGACCTCCATCCTGCTATCCTGGTGGTCTTGATCTTGTTGCATGGGAGTGGAAACCTTTGGTTGCTTCCTCGGGACTCCGCGCCTGCTGCTTGCCTCCTTTGCACCAAAGAGGAAAGTGGTACACTGCGCCCGCGGGCGCCCGCCGGGCCTCGATGATCATGGCTCACGTCACCTGAGCCTCACGAGGTGAGCCTTGCATAGAAATCTTTGCTTCTCAGGAGCCAGCCTGAGGAGGCTAGTCTCTTTGGAGGTCTTGGTGTCGTCCACCTCGCGAGGGTTTTCAGTTGTTGATGTCGAAGGTGGGCCGTACCAGGCCATTGATGGAGCCACGCCGCGGGCCGCAAGTAGGCAATTTAGGAACCCCCGTATCCAGAATACCGATAGTAGCCCCCGGGACCAAGGCGCGCTCAGACTTGGCTTCTAGGCGAAGCCAAAGGGCAAGTGCGGAGCGTCGTGGGCCCTAACCGCCTGCGGCCTTGGGCGACGCGTGGCGATTGATGGGACGTGGGCGTATCCGCTTCCCTACGCTGCCTCCACAACCGCTTGACTTGACGAGTCGCTGCTGCATGCAGAGAAAAACCATCATTACATGGGATCATGGAGGGCGGCGGTTGGCCTCCCTCTAGATATAAATGAGGGGAGGGGCAGAGCCCCCCTCCCTCATCTCCATTTTCTTCCTGCCCACTCCTCCTTCTTCGTCTTGTTGTAGCGTCCATGGCGCCAATTAGGAGATTCTCTGCGGGGGAGAAGGGAAAAGCCGCTCGGGAGGAGCCAGAACCGCTTCAGCTGAAGAAAAGGTTTTGCCGTCCTTGCGACACCGGCGCGGGGCAGGGGGTGACCCGGCCTTGGCACAAGCGGCCTCCGCCTGGCTTCCCGCTTCCCTGGTATGCCTGCGCGCAGGATGGCAATGCCCACCACCGTGCGATTCGGGGCAGACGTGGGAAAGTTGCAATCGTGCAACCAGCAGGGCCTTGAACCTATGCCAACGGTAGCTTGCGCGAGTGCGTGGTGTGGGAGGCAATGCCGCCTTGCTCGTGGATCTAGTTCCCAAGGTTCTTCGCCGACGAGATGCCGCCGAGGGGGCCACTTGAGCTCTGGATGCAAAACGCCGGGTGCTGAAGCCTGGCCACCGGAGCAGAGGTCGAGGTAGTGCCTCCGGGCGGTATCTTCATGACCCGTGGATGGGGTGAGGTTGCCCGCGCCTGTCACGCAGAAGGGGCTCTCTCCATCCACTTCGAGTATGACGGTGCCTCCACATTGCTCTTCAAGGTCTTCGACGAGGAGGGCCAGTGGCTGGAGTGCTGCCCCGGAGGAAGTAGTCCGCGGGGCGCGGTTGTGAGCGTCGAGCCCGCCTCCGACCTCGTTGGCATCCCCTCCTGCAGCAGCGACGACTCCTGGGAATCCAGTGACTCTCCCGAGCCCAGTGATTATTCGGAGTCCAGCGACGATAGCGACATGCTGCCAAGCTCTCACCGCACTCAGAGTGCAGCAGCGGCATCCGCCTAGCGTCGCCGGTGATGCCCGTTGGCCTGGTCCTTTGAGATCTTCCTTCTTTTGTTTCCCTGCGCGGAATTATGACAAGCCCCATGGGGGTATGTAAGAAACCATAATACTTTTGTTCCAACGTTATTCTTCCTAGTACTGTGTTGAAATTGCGTATCCCGCTCTGGCACGATTCCCCCTTTCCATTCTCGAGGTAGCTTAGCGCTCTATGCCGACAAAACCTAGTCCCCAGGCAGGCTTCATCCGTCGCTGGTATGCCAGGTCATGATGTCGTGGTCAAGGCCAGGGGGTGAGCGGCCCGAGGTCCGGTAAGAGATCCTAAGGCGTGATGCTCAAGAGGTCCCCTTTGGCGTACAAGAAGCCCCCCAAGGGCCGGAAAGGAAAGTGACATTGCCCGAGCGAGGTTGCGAAGGTCATGAGGTTCACACTGATATGCGCTAGTGACTTATCTTAGTGAGCCTGCGGCGATTCCCATGGGTGGTGCCCATCCGTGCCTTAATGGTAGTGCCTCTTGGTAGGGCTCAGGATGGCCATCCCCTTTTCTTGCTCGTCTAGATGCTCTACGTCCTCGGGTCCCGGCCCTCGAGCGAGGCTCAGCCGCCGCTGGTATGCCAGGTCGCAATGCCGTGGTCAAGGCCAGGGGGTGAGGGCTAGAGAGCCCGTAGGAGTTCCTGAGGCGTGATGCTCAGGAGCCCCCCCCCTTTAATATGCAAGTGACTTGCGTGAGAAGCAGGTGGCCGTCAGGCCTGCCCGTAGTTAAGCTCCGGATATTCATGCGAATTAGCCTGTGGAGGAGAATACAACCCTGAATTGTGCTTGCTGCCTGTCCATTCATCTTTCGGCAGGAAGATGAAGGCACTAAGGACCTGGTGAGGTGACCTGCGCGGGGCAGGCCGCGAGCGAGAGCTCGGTCTCTTAGATTTATCGGTGTTGCAAGAACGGACCCGAGCACAAGTGCCATGCCAGCATGTGTAGCCCCTATTGCGAGATGAGCAAAATACGAGTCAGCAATGCAGGAAGGCCACGAGGGGTATAGGACTTGAAGCAAGAAGGTGATAATCATAAAGCAACTCATGGAAGAAGGTAAGCCAGTTCAGATAAATGCAAGAAGGATACATGCCGCAGGGACTGACCCATGCAGCTTGGGGATAGTGCAGCCCAGGGGGCGCCCCCCAACTGAACGAACTAAAATATGTCACATAGTTCCATTGCTGAAGAGGTGTTGGACTAGCAGAAGGCGTGTGCTATAGAAGTCACTCCTCACAAGCCGCCCCGGCCCATAACCTCGGGAGGCTCTAGAGATCCGAGGGGCTCATGAGGATTCATCGCCACCTCCGCCTGGATCGCCTGGCGCCTGGCCTCCTGAGCCACCAGGACACCCCGCATGTGGTGCTGGGATGCGGCACCCGCGTTCTGCAAACCAAAGGGCATGCGAACCTAGATGTGAGGGGGGCCCTCGCATCGGCCAACACGGGACGGGCAGAAGAGCTCATGAGATGCGGCCCTGTTGATCCCCAGGATGTCAACACAGATGCGCAGCTCCTCATCCTCGCCTGGGCGAGGAGCCATGCGTGGTGGTGGGCGGCGATCGCCTCGCATTTCTCTTGCCTCCCGAATCTTCTTGGCTACCTTGTTGAAAAACTCCTGAGCGCCAGGCGCCTCGCGCCCTGCACTCTCTCCGCGGAAGTGCACACTGAAGCACGCCTCCACATGGTGCCCAAACGCCTCCCTCATGATGTTGGCCAGGTTAGAGGCCCTCCAAAGGAGAGCCCCCGAGCCCAGCGTGAGGGGGCACTGGGCGCGCCTTCCTATGCGAGAGGGGAAGGCGCCCCGTCCACGGACGCCATGCTTGAGGCGGCACCGCCGGATGCCCCATCCTCCTGGGATCCCTGGTGGAGCAGCTACTTCTTCTTCTTGGGGACGGCCTTAGGAGGGAGGACAGTGCCCTCGTTGTTAGGGTTCTCGACCGCTACAGCTTGGTAGGCGCACTCGAGAGATCACACCACGTCCTTTTCTTCACAAGCGACCGTGATGATGTTGTAGTTCCCTGGCATCTTGAGGATGTTGTAGCCATGATGCGTTGCCGCCATGAACTTGGCAAGAGATGGGTACCCGAGTATGGCATTGTATGGCAGGCGAATGTCAGCAACATCGAAGTCGATGAGCTCGGTGCGGTAATTGTCACACTTGCCGAAGGTGACGGGGAGACGGACCTGCCCGATCGGATGCGTGGAGCCGTCGGTCACTCCTGAGAAGGTCTTGGTAGGCTGCAGCTGGTGATACGGCACTTGGAGCATGTTGAACGTCTAGACAGAGAGAACATTGAGCCCCGCACCACCATCGATGAGCGTCTTGGTGACGAGTATGTTGCTGATGATGGGCGAGCAAAGCATCGGGAGCGCGCCGGCTGTGGCCGTGCACTTGAGCTGGTCGGAGGAGTCGAAGGTGATGGCGTACTTGGACGACCTGAGCGGGCGCGTCGCCTTGAGCTTATGAAGGGCTGCATTCACCTCACGCGCAAACTGCTTGAAGATGCGATGAGAGGCTGGGGCTTGGGAGCCGCCCAGAATGTAGGCGATGGCACGAGGCTCTTGGAAGCCCTCAGCCCCCTCATCCTGATGGTGGTCTTCATTCCTTCTCGGTGGTGGCGGTAGTGGGGGAAGACCAGTGTTGCCTTGAGGTCGGTCCTCGCGAGGCTGATCCCTCCAAGCGCCCTCGCGAGGCTGGCCCTGCTAGCAGTCCTCTCGAGGTTGGTCGCGCCACTCCTAACGATGGTCACTACTGTCCCAGAATCCTCCACTTCGGACTCCTTCGCGGCCGTAGCCTCGATAGTTCCACTCAGGTAGACGACCGAGGCGCCCGTCGCGGATGTTCCAGAGCTCCTGGTAGTCGTTGGTTTTGTGGTTGTGCACATTGTGGAAGACGCAGAACGGGCGGCTGCCCTTGGATGACTCTGGTGTTGACAATGGATTTTGGCATAGTCAAGAATTTATTGAAGATGGCCTCAAATGGAGAAGTGATCTACATGAAAGAGTTCCATATTGTTGATATGAACATCTTTGAAGTTTGGGTCATCACCATCCGATTTTATCTCGAAGGCCGAAACTATGCTCAAAGTACTAACATCTTATATTCAGAGTACAGTTTGGCCGATTAAGCCCCCAAGACCACCTCATATGGAAAAATGATCTACATGGATTGTCTTCATCTCGTCGAAATGAGCTATTTCAATATTAAAGTCGTTCCAATCCGAGTCCATATGCAAAAGTTAGAGCCATCAGTATGCAGCCCTATCAGGAGGCAAAAAATGGCGCGCCCCACCACACACCGTGTGTGATGGGTAGCGCGAATAATAACCTGTTTTGCGTGAGCGATTTGACCCTCAAGATGACCTCTGATCAAAACATGTTCAACATGAAAGTTGTTCGTCTTGTCGAAATGGTCAAGATATCTTTTGGACTCATTTCCATCTGAGGTCGTTTACCATCACAAAAAAGACCTGCAAGTTGTAGCCAGTTTAAACCGAACAGTTTTGGAAAGTTTGGACAAAACCAATCCGAATTTGACTAGGGTTTTGGATGTGAATCCAAGCCTTTTCCTTGCATGGCAAGTCCAGCCGCCTCTTGTATACCTAAGGGATGACGACCGATTGAACAACACACAATCGAACAAACACATCTACTACTTTTTCGTGTTCATCTATCCCCTACTCTTGTATCTTTCTTCTCGTTCTTCGTCGTTCTTCAGCAATGGAGGGCTGCGAATCCACGAGGCTCTAGGGGCGGTCAGGTCGACCTAGGGCAGCCCATAGCCTCTGTGTGCCTAGATGGGGCCCCTCCCTGGCGTGTGGGGTTTCGGGTCTACAAAAGCATCCCCCGGCTGTCCTGCGTATCGCGCTGCCGGGCGGGTCTCCTTCGACGCAAGCTGTGGTGTATCACCCCCAGCGTTGAGGTACACGGTGACGTGTTCGTGTGCGAACACACTTTTTGGCGACTATGCTGGGGACAAAGCTTTCACTAGTAGAAAAAGGGTCAAATGTGAAGCACATTAGTGTTGGTTTGATTTTGAGGCGGCACTAATGTGTCCATTAGTGCCGGTTCCAACGGCTAGCCGGCCGCTCTCATTAGTACCCATTCGTGGTGAACCTTTAGCACCGGTTCGTGCCACAAACCGGTACTAAAGTGAGTGGTGGCAGGATGTTGTTAGTGTGGGGCACCTTTAGTACCGGTTTGTGTTACGAACCGGTACTAAAGGTCATCCTACATAAACCCTTTGTCCACCCGAGCTCACTCTGTTCTTCCCCTTTCCCCTCTCCTCCTCTGTTCTTCCCCTCTTCCTCGATCTCATCACACATTTTTCCCAAAATTTGTCAAGATTTGAAGGCCCCCATCCATTCAAATGATCACAAAGGTTAGCAACTTTGTCCTTTCATCTCTCATTGCTAGATTAGCTCTTGCAATGCTTTGTATAGTGATTAATTTGTGTGTTTAGTAATTTGGGAGGAATTATATGAGATAGTGTTTGATTTATATGCAATTTGAGGTCAAAAATAACACTTAGTTTGCATATGTAGGTGTGGCTTACTTAGTGCCTTCTAAATCTCCATCGTAACCACCGTCGATCGCCCGCACCATCCCGTCGCTAGCACCACCTTGTGGTGAGGCTCTTGTTCATGAATGTTTTACATTACCAAATTGATGTTTGTGTTATTTGGCTATATAGTTACTCGAATAATTATCTTACCCGTATGTTGTTTGTTATACATAGTGCCATGGTTTTCATATCCGTCCCCGTCGGCCCTCGTCCTTGTTATGATTCGGATGTGGTATATTCTCTTTTAAAACTAGTTGTTGCATTTCGTGTTTATGACAAATTATGCCCATCAAGTTGACATAGATATTTTTATCTAGGAGGCATGTGAACCGGAAATTCCAACCGACCCTATTGTCGAGATGTTAAATTTAGTTGAAAGAGAAAACGAGTATTTGAAAGAAAAATTGAAAAGAATTGAGGGGGAGAAGATGGAATTGTAGTTGCATGTTGCCGATGTCGTCGATGATCAAAAGATCAAGATGGAGAAAATGCAATTGAAGATTAGAAAGATTTGAAAATATGCCGTTGATAGTGAGGCTTGGTATCATTATGTTGTTGGATCAATTGTTACCTTAGTTGCAATCTTGATCGCATTTGTTGTTGAATTTAAATGCTTTAGCTAGAGAGTAATTTGTTTGTTGCATTTAAGTGTTGTATGAACTATATATATGTATGAACTTGTATTAATTTGGTATTTTCGGTGTTGTGTAATGAAGATGAGCCGACAATGGATGTATGATGACCTATGCTCTCCCAAGTTCATTAATGGCGTGCATACTTTTCATCTTGCCGCTGAGGCAAACAAGCGGGCGGATGGTTTGATGCCTTGTCCAGGTGCTGGCTGTAAGAATGGTCACAATTACTCTACGTCAAGAACCATCCATGTCCACCTATTTGAGTCCGGTTTCATGCCCCACTATAATGTTTGGACCAAGCACAAAGAAAGATGGGTTATGATGGAAGACAATGAAGAACAAGAGGATGACGACAACTATCCTGGCCATGGGTTCCCTGAATACGATGATACAACAATGGGGGAAGAAGCTGAGCTGGCAATGCGGGAAGAAGCTGAAGAAGAGGCATCAGATGAGCCCGCTGATGATCTAGGTCAGGCCATTGCCGATGCAAAGAGAAACTGCGCAAGTGATTTGGAGAAGAAGAAGTTGCAGCGCATGTTAGAGGATCACAAGAAATTGTTGTACCCGAATTGCGAAGCTGACAAAAAAAAGTTGGGCACCACACAGGAATTGCCGCAATGGAAGGCAGAGAATGGTGTATCTGACAAGGGATTTGGAAAGTTGCTGGTAATGATAAAGAATATGCTTCCAAAGGACAATGAATTGCCCGAGAGTACGTATGAAGCAAAGAAGGCTGTCTGCCCTCTAGGGTTAGAGGTGCAGAAGATACATGCATGCCCCAATGACTGCATCCTCTACCGCAGTGAGTACGAGAATTTGAACGCTTCCAAGTATGCGGTGCATTGTGTTATAAGATCAGTCGCGATGACCCTGGTGATGTCAAGAGCGAGCGCCCCAGGAAGAAGATTCCTGCCAAGGTGATGTGGTATGCTCCTATAATACCACAGTTGAAACATTTGTTCCAAAACAAAGAGCATGCAAAGGCGATGCGATGGCACGGAGAAAACCATAAGAAAGACGGAAAGTTGAGAGTACCTGCTGACGGGTCGCAGTGGAGAAAAATCGAGAGATAGTACAGGGAGGAGTTTGCAGGTGACCCAAGGAACATATTGTTTGGTCTAAGCGCAGATGGCATTAATCCTTTTGGGGAGCAGAGCAGCAACCGTAGCACGTGGCATGTGACTCTATGTTTGTATAAACTTCCTCCTTGGTTGTGCATGAAGCGGAAGTTCATTATGATGCCAGTGCTCATCCAAGGCCTAAGCAACCCGGCAATGACATTGATGTGTACCTAAGGCCATTAGTTGAAGAACTATTACAGGTGTGGAATGGAAGAGGCGTACGTGCGTGGGATGAGCACAAACAGGAAGAATTTGACCTAAAGGCGTTGCTGTTCGTGACCATCAATGATTGCCCTGCTCTCAATAACCTTTCAGGACAGACAAACAAGGCATATCGTGGATGCACGCAATGTTTGGATGATACCGATAGTATATATATGGATAGTTGTAGGAAGAATGTGTACCTGGGACATCGTCAATTTCTTCCGAGCAGGCATCCTGTAAGAAAGAAAGGCAAGCATTTTAAAGGTGAGGCGGATCACCGGATGAAGCCTTCCCACCGTACTAGTGCTGATGTACATGATATGGTCAAGGATTTGAAGGTAATCTTTGGAAAGGGTCCTGGCAGACAACCTGTTCCGAAGAACGCTGACGGACGCGCACCCATGTGGAAGAAGAAATCTATATTTTGGGACCTGCCATATTGGAAAGACCTAGAGGTCCGCTCTGCAATCGACGTGATGCACGTGATGAAGAATCTTTGCATGACCCTGCTTGGCTTCTTCGGCGTGTATGGGAAGACAAAAGATACACCAGAGGCACCGGAGGAATAACAACATATGCACGGAAAAGACGACATACATCAGGGTCAGGCCAGCTATGCTCTTACCAAAGAAGAGAAGGAAATCTTCTTTGAATGCCTGGTCAGTATGAAGGTACCGTCTGGCTTCTCGTCGAATATAAAGGGAATAATACATATGATAGAGCAAAAGTTCTAGAACCTAAAGTCTCATGACTGCCACGTGATTATGATGCAACTCCTTTCGGTTGCATTGAGGGGGCTTCTACCGGAAAATGTTCGATTAGCCATTGTGAAGCTATGTGCATTCCTCAATGCAATCTCTCAGAAGGTAATCGATCCAGAAATCATACCAAGGTTACAGAATGATTTGGTGCAATGTCTTGTCAGTTTCGAGTTGGTGTTCCCACCATGTTTCTTCAACATCATGACGCACGTCCTAGTTCACCTTTGCGAAGAGATTAATGTTTTGGGTCCTGTATTTCTACACAATATGTTCCCCTTTGAGAGGTTCAGAGGAGTCTTGAAGAAATATGTTCATAACCATGCTAGGCCAGAAGGAAGCATCTCGAAGGGCCATGAAAATGAGGAGGTCATTGAGTTTTGTATTGACTTTATTCCTGACCTTAAGCTGATCGGTGTTCCTGAATCGTGGCATAACGGCAGACTGGATGGAAAAGGCACGCTAGGAAGGGATCAAATAATATGTATGGATGGGCATTCTCTCATTGAAGCACACTACACAGTTCTACAGAATTCCGCCTTGGTGGCTCCGTATATGGAGGAACACAAGAATTTTCTACACTCCAAACACCCGGAGCAGTCTGACGAATGGATTACACGTGAACAAATGAGGACTTTCGCCGGTTGGTTGCAGAAACGTGCCATGCATGATGGCGATATTGAAGATGACCTGTACTTGATGTCCCAGTTACCACCTTCAAATATAATGACTTTCAAAGGGTACGAGATAAATGGGAGTACATTTTACATGATCGCCCAAGATAAGAAGAGCACCAACCAAAACAGTGGTGTCCGCTTTGATGCAACAACCAACACGGGAAAGGAAACATATTATGGTTACATAGAGGACATATGGGAACTTAACTATGGAGGTGGTTTGAAGGTCCCTTTGTTTCGGTGCAAATGGGTCACTATGACATGAGGCGGGGTAATGGAAGACCCCAGTACGGAATGACAACAGTGGATCTCAGCAATCTTGTGTATGCAAATGAACCATTCGTCCTAGCCAATGATGTGGCACAGGTTTTTTATGTGAAAGACATGTCTACCAGGCCGAGAAAAAGAAAACATAAGGAAGCAAATGGATCATACGATGAGCCAAAGCGCCACATAGTTCTTTCAGGGAAAATAAACATCATGGGAGTGGATGACAAGACAGACATGTCAGAAGATTATGAAAAGTTTGATGAAATTGCTCCATTCACAGTGAATATTGACCCGAGCATCCAGTTAAATGATGAAGATTTTCCATGGCTACAGCGCAAAGGGACACACGCGAAGAAAAAGTTTCACACACAAAGATCTGGGATGTGATCGGCTTCACTATCATCACTTTCTTCTGTGTTTCACATCCAAGAGGGAATCTCTGTAATAGTTAGGGTAGTTATGTGTTTTGGCATTTGAAACACGAAGAAATTTTATGTGCAAACAAATTCTTTCATGCATTTACTGATTTTTTTCAGCTAAATGACCCTGAAATTGAAAAGCATTTCGAATGAACTCAGAAAAGGTTGAAAGTTGGCATGGTATCATAATTTCACCCACATAGCATGTGCAAAAAATTAGAGAGGGTTACCGCAAAAACTTGATGCACTTCATGTACAAAATGGACAATCTCTTTGGAAGTATCCGGGTTTCGGACGAAAACTCATCTGTTACAAAGGCAGTTCATTTTTTAAATAACCTAAGCATTACCAAATTGAATATAATGATAAAACACACTAATATTAAACATAAGAAAAAGGAATCACTAAAAAATCTATTTTCAAAGTTAAGTTATTCACAAACTAGTGATTCACACAAATTTCAAATAATTCAAAATTTAAACTATTCAAATTTGAAAACTATCTGCACTAATATAAATAGAAGAAAATAAATAATGCAGAAAAGAAAAAACTATATAAAAAATTGTTGGGGCGCTACCCAGTGGGCCTGCTAGACTTAGGGTGTGCAAATTCAGGCATAGAAGGTCCATAGTTAGGCACACAGGGCAGCGTGCAGGCTCACAGGGCAGCGCACCATAGTTAGGCATAGAAGCCTGCTATATAGAGGAGTTCGAAGGAGCAGCCATGGCTGGGTTTATAAACCAGTGCAGGTGCCTTTTGCCCGGCGAGGTGGGACTAAACTTTGCGTCCGTTGCCTGGCAGCGCACCCCTTTAGTACCAGGTGGTGGCTCCAACCGGCACTAAAGGATGGGTCTTTAGTACCGGTTGGTGGCACCACCCAGGTACTAAAGGGGTGCGCTTCCCGCCACTTGGCCTGGCCAAAACAGACCTTTAGTACCGGTTGGTGGATCCAACCGGTACTAAAGGGGTGTTCTATATAAGAAAGCACTTCAAAGAAATTCAGTTTCTCATGTCTCCCTCTGCTTCTTTCTCCTCTGCCCCGTCGCCACCGCCCCTCGTCACCTCCCCCGTCGGCGTACGTCGCCGTCCCCGTCATCGTCGCCACCCTGGCCGTCCCCGTCCCTGTCGTCCCCATCGATGCGCCACACCCCGTTGCCGTGCCCCGCCCCGTCGTCCCGTCGTCCCCGCCCGGCCCATCCCCGTCCCCATCATCGCCGCCCCGTCCCCATCCCCGTCGTCACCGCCCATCTCTGTCCCTGTAACCGCACCTCGCCGATGAGTGTCGACGTTCTGGGAACGGCGGTACCGAGACTTGCCTGCCTGCGGCCTGTGGCATGGCTCAAGGAGTGGACCAGTACGGCCCATCTTCATCAACACATGCCCAAGACCCTCGCGGGGGGCCAAGCCTCGTGGGGCGGACGACAGGAGGCTTCCTCAGGCACGGCCTCGTCAGGCTGGCTCGCGAGGAGGCAGAGAGATCAAGGCGGGGTACCTCACGAGGTGCCCATGATGCAAGCCATGACGACCAAGGCCCGGCGGGCGCCAGGTGGGCGTCGGCCTGCGCAGAGTCCTTGTTTCCTCATTGGTGCAAAGGGGGCAAGCGCAGGCAAGGGTATCAAGCAAAGGCAACCATTTCGGTGCAACAACACCAAGACTAGCAGGACGGTAGAACGGAGGTCATCGTGGAGCCCAAGCCGGCGTCATCGTCAGGGTCTTTGGCAGGCGAGGTCCAACTTTAGTCAGGATAAGTGTACTAGATGTTCCCGTTCAAAATGGCCAATTGTTGGCGCCCTTCCCGCTTGATATTTGGGAACAGGCCCGGGGCCTTTGCCTATAAACGGGACTAGCCACCCACAGGGTAGGGGGATCCAGAGAACAAGGATAGAAAGACACAGAGAGAGAGAGAGAGAAGCGACTGAACTCCCCCTAGCAGTTCATCGCACCATCCAAAAACAGACCCTCGCGTGGCTGTTCTTCCCTTGTACTGTTCCTCGTCAGCCCCAGAGGCAATCCACCACACCACAAACTGGAGTAGGGTATTACACCACAATGGTGGCCTGAACCAGTATAAATCTCGTGTCCCTTGTGTTGTTCTTCGTGTAGTTTTAGATACTAGCGAGGTGGTGAGACATGGGTAGGCTGGAGGTGTGATCTCCATGTGCACCCCAGTGTTCGAACCTTGAGGGTCTGCCGGAACCCGAAATCCAACATATGGCGTGCCAGGTAGGGGTGCGCGGAGCTTTCCCTTCCATCGACCCGCTCTTCGCCAGCAACGCGGTCCGCCCTCATGATGGGTGACGCGCCGCCCGCTCTGGTCGCCAGCACGGGGGCCAGGGGGCTCCGAGCCTTGGCCCCCGCCCTGCGACAGGTGCAGTGGTCGAACAAGTTCAAGTCGGAGATGCCACCGCGCTATGACGGCACGGCTGATCCGCTGGCTTTCCTGCTGGCATACGAGGAGGCCGTCCTCGAGGCCGGGGGCGACGACAGGGTCATGGCTAACTGGTTTCCCATGGCCCTCACTAGCGTCCCGCGCATGTGGATGCTCCACGTGCCGATGACTTCCGTGGCCTCCTGGGAGGAGCTGCGCGACCTCTTCCTCACCCAGTACGCTGCACCGGCACACCCGGTCGTCACAGCTCTCCTAGGTGGCTCACAGGCACCACCTTCAGGCCGCCGCATCAAGTCATTTGTCGTCTAGATCGGTGCCGCTTCCGCGCCGCATGGGGCGCCTCCGGGCTGGGCGGCGCCTAAAGCCGATCTGGCCTTTAGCTCGGATGATCACCCCTCCAACTCGGCCTGCTCGGGCACGCTCCCAATGCTATGCACCCCCACCATCTGTCAGGTGGCCGTCAACAGGACCCTCATCGACGGCGGTGCAGGCCTCAACGTGCTCTCAGTGGAGGCCTTCAGCCTTCTCCACTTACCGCTGGAGCGGCTGCAGCCCAACAGGCCCTTCTTGGGCGTCGGAGGCGGCCCCATCGGCTCCCTGGGGCAGATCTGCCTTCCGGTGACCTTCAGCACCTAGGACAACTTCCGCACGGAGCTAATCGACTTCGACATCGCCCCCATCGGCCTCCCATACAACGCCATCCTTGGTTACCCGGCACTAGCCCGGTTCATGGCCGCAACTCAATGAGCGTACAACCTCATGAAGATGCCCCAGAGTAGCGGCGTCCTCGCCGTGTCTGGAGACATCGGGGATGCGTTGCAAGCGCTCAAGCTCGCCTTCAAGGCCGCGGCGGTGGCGCAGCCCGCCGACTCAGACACCCCTGAACCCAAGAGGGCTGCTCCGGCTAAGAAGAAGCAACTAGTCACTCAGGACAAGGCGGAAACCAAGCAGGTACTGGGCGACGAAGACGGATCTACCAGCGCCACCTTCACCATAGGAGCCAACCTCGAGCCCAAACAGGAGGAAGCCTTGGTGAAGTTCTTATGCGCGAACAAGAAGGTATTTGCGTGGGAACCTGATCAGCTGGCAGGGGTCCCGAGGGGCGTAATTGAGCATCACCTCAATGTGTGCCCCAATGTGCACCCCGTGAAGCAGAAGGCGAGGCGGCAGTCCATTGAGAAGCAAGATTTCATCGTCCAAGAGACCCGCAAGTTGGAGGCGGCGGGGGTCATCTGTGAGGTCCGTTACCTAGATTGGTTGGCTAGCCCGGTTGTCGTGCTGAAGAAGGGGGGAAGGAACGCATGTGTGTCGACTTCACCAACCTCAACAAGGCCTGCCCCCAGCATCTGTTCCCGCTCCCTCACATCGACCAGATCGTCGACTCCACTGCTGAGTGCGACTTGTTGTGCTTCCGAGATGCCTTCTCTGGCTACCACCAGATCAAGATGGCAGTAGAAGATGTAGAAAAGACGGCCTTCCTGACCCCATGCGGAGTGTACTGCTATACATGCATGCTGTTCGGGCTGCACAATGCCGGTGCAACCTTCCAGCGGCTGATGCACATCGCCTTGGGCCGGCAGCTCAGGAGGAATGCTGAGGCTTACGTTGATGACATTGTGGTGAAGTCTCGAGAGGCAAAAACCCTGATACAGGACTTGGAGGAAACCTCGCGAGCCTAAACGAAGTGGACCTGCGGCTCAACCCAGAGAAGTGTGTGTTTGGAGTCCCCTCGGGCAAGCTCCTGGGTTTCCTCGTATCCCACCGGGGCATCGAGGCCAACCTAGAAAAGGTAAAAGCAGTCGAGGACATGAGCCTGCCGAAGACCCTCAGAGAAATGCAGAAGCACACCAGGTGCGTGACCGCGCTAGGGCGCTTCATCTCCAAACTGGGGAAATGAGCGTTGCCCTTCTTCAAGTTGATGAGGGTGGCTCCGCGCCCTTAGGAGCCCCTGGTGCTCTACCTTGCGGCCACCCCCTACTCTGCCAGTGCAGCCCTGGTGGCTGTTAGGGAGGAGCATAGGGCCAAGGCTGCAGCAACCGTCCGGGTTAAAGCAAAGCAGGGCCAAGAGGGCCTCACAGAGACCGCGGCTGTAGCCGAGAAGGACCAGCCACAGCAGGGAAGCACACCTGGAGCAGAGGACGCCCCTCGTCCAGGCGACCAGTCGCTGGGGGCTCCATTGTGTCAGGAGGCGCCCCATGCCTCAGAAACTCCTCCTCGCGCTATTGGTGGCCTCGTGCAAGCTGCGACACTATTTCCAAGGCCATCCCATCAAGGTTGTCTCAGCATACCCCTTGGAAAGGGTGCTCAGGAGCCCCAACTCAGCTGGAAGAGTCGCTGAGTGGAACATCGAGCTGCAAGCGTTTCAGATAGAATTCAGCACAACCAGAGTCATCAAGGGGGCCGCGCTTGCGGACTTCGTGGCGGAATGGGCAGAGGCGCCAGGCCTCGAGGCTGGCGAGGATCGATCGCTCTCCCGAGGGAGCGAGGCACCGGACGGATGGGTCATGTACTTCGACGGGCGTTCTCCCGGCACGGCGTGGGGGCTGGTGCGGTGCTCATATCCCCCACTCAAGACAAGCTCTACTACGCCGTACAACTCTGTTTCCAGCATGGGGAAAAGGTCTCCAATAACATAGCAGAATACGAAGGCCTGATAGCAGGCCTGAAGGCTGCGGTCGCCCTGGGGGTGAAGCGCCTCACCATCAAGGGTTATTCACAGCTCCTCGTGAACTTCTCCAACAAAGTATACGAACCGAAGGACGAGCACATGGAAGCCTACCTCATGGAGGTCTGCAGGATGGAGAAGCAGTTTTGGGGGCTGGAGTTGCTGCATGTGCCTCACGGCACCAATCAAGAGGCTGCTGACATCGCCAAAAGGGTATCCAGGCAGCTACCTCAGGAGCCTGGCGTCTTTGAGGAGCGGATCTTCAAGCCCTCGGCGACGCCATCACTGTCAAGCATGGCGCAGCCTCGGGGGGAGCTCCCCCAGCCGCCTACCTCGGGAGCCCCGGTCTGCGGCCCGACATCAGGAGCGCGCCTGCTCCTGGCGCTGGAACCTCGGGAGGGGTGCTGGATCACAGAGCTCAGGAGTTACCTAACACGAGGCACGTTGTCGGAAAAGGAGGAGGAAGCGGAGCGTGTGGCGCGGCAGGCCACATCATACTGCCTTAAGGATGGGGAGCTCTACCGAAGATGACCGAATGATGTGTCCCTATGTTGCATTTCTAGGGAGCAAGGGAAGGAGCTACTGGCAGGCATACATGGTGGCGACTGTGGGCATCACTCGTCGTCACGAACCCTCGTTGGCAAGGCATTCCACAGCGGGTTCTATTGGCCCACGACACTCAATGACGCTGTGGAACTGGTGAAAGCTTGCGAGGCCTGTCAGTTCCATGCCAAGCAGATCCATCAGCCGGCGGGAGGTCTGCAAGCTATACCCCTCTCACGGCCCTTCACAATCTGGGGACTAGATATCCTGGGCCCGTTCCCTCGGGCGCCAGGGAGTTACCACTACCTCTACATCGCCGTGGACTAATTCACCAAGTGGGCTGAGGTGGAAGCTGTCCGCACCATCCCCACAGGCTCCGCGGTCAAGTTCATCAAGGGCCTCGTGAGCCGATTCGGGGTGCCGAACCGCATCATCACCGACAACGGTTCGCAGTTCACCAGTAACCTCTTCAAAACATACTGTGCTAACCTTGGAACACGGATATGCTACGATTCCGTGGCGCACCCGCGAAGCAACGGTCAGGCCGAGCGAGCCAACTCACAGGTCCTGAGGGGCCTCAAGACCAGGACCTTCAAGAAGAAGCTGGAGGCCTACGGCAGGGGCTGGTACGACGAGCACTAGTTCGTGATGTGATGAATCCGCATGACCGCAACCAAGACGACTGGCGAGACCCCGTTATTTCTGGTTTATGGAGCTGAAGTCGTTCTCCCTCACGAGGTCAGACATTGTTCTGCACGGGTCCTGGCGTTCGACGAAGCGCAGCAGGACGCCATGCGGGGGACAGATCTCTTGATGGGGGAGGAGCATCGCCGAGAAGCCGTGCTGCGGGCAGCAATGTACCAACAAGCACTGTGGTGATACCATTGCCGCAACATCCGCCCAAGGACTCTCGAGGTAGGGGACCTCGTGCTTAGACAGGTTCTCTCCAGGGAGGGGCTGCATAAGCTCTCTCCCATGTGGGAGGGCCCGTTTAAGGTTGTTCATGTTTCCAAGCCCGGCTCCGCACGCTTGGAGACCCAGGAGGGGGTGCCCATCCAGAACGCGTGGAACATCCAACATCTCCGAAGGTTTTACCCCTGAAAAAGGCTCGGTGCATGTGAAGAAGGCGAATGCCTGTGAAGTTGCAGTGTTTTGGGAAAAGGCCCGGTGCCTCTGAAGAAGGCCAATGCATGTGAAATAGCTGTGTTTTGGAAAAGGCCCGGTGCCTGTGAAGAAGGCGAATGCCTGTGAAGTAGTTGTGTTTTGAAAAAGGCCCGGTGCCTGTGAAGAAGGCGAATGCCGATGAAGTAGCTATGTGTTGGAAAAGGCCCGATGCCTGTGAAGAAGGCAAACGCCTGTGAAGCTCGCCACCCTTGACACTCTCACATAATAATGAGTGGGGCTGTACATGCCCCGGAGTCTCCGGAGTGCCGCCCTCTGGCATCAGGGGCTCCCGCCCACGCCCAGTGGCAGCACTTAGCTCCGCGCTGGTGAGAAGATGTCAAAGACTAGACTAGGTGCCGGACGTGGCTTCTTTCATTTGCTTTCCGCATTTGGCTTGTTTGTTCCTATTTAAAGTTTTTCTGAAGCTGGTACCATTCCAGACTCGCGACCCCTCATGTGTTTCACTTGCTGGTTTTCGTTTTCTCTCACGTGAAGTCTCACGAGGGAGGAACACGGGCACCCTCGCGAGAGTATTTCTTCCACGCTGGTTTGGAACTTCCTTATCCGAGTCCGCTGCGGGAGCGCCCCTCCCATTCCGTGCCCCACAGGCATCGCGACGCAGTCACGGGACTTGGGTTAGTTGTCCTTGCTACCAAGGCTGGAGATTATCCCCACTGGCTAAACCCTGCAGGACACAAGGCGCACGACAAGGCCCTAGCCTCAAGAGGCGAGGATTGCAACAAGCTCCCCCCCCCAAGATAAGTGATTTCCACGCATAAGCACACGAAACAAAATATAGCACAAAAACGGTAGAAACAGCGTGCCAATTAAACAGCGACAGTTCAACACACCCCCGTGGGGGACCAGACTACATTCTTTTTGCGCAGGAAAGAAAGGAAAGCAAAAGGGGACACGACCTGCCCGGCGCCAACTCTCAGCGAAGGCTCGTACTGCCTCCGGAGCTCAGCTGGATTTTGCCTCCCGCTTCACCAAGGCATGGTGTTGGACCGACCCACTACCCACTCCTAGGCGAGCGCGACGACGAGAGGGTTGGTCGCGACCGCCACTAGAGGAGCTACTATCAGAAGGGGAGTCACCGGAGCTTGGCGGGCCTCGGGCCATGTTGCCCGCGCGCCCTCCGCCATCTTCACCCCGACCAACACCGGGGTTGGGCGTGCGGCCGCGGTCATCGTCTTCGGGGCAGCATCCGGCACGGCGGCCATCTTCCCCGAACACCCTCACATAGAGGGTGGCGTCGCCGTCGAACTTGAAGTGCAGAGTGCATCGTTGGCATAGGCCGCGCGCGGGCAAATGTTTGCCAGCCGCGGGTCAAGGCCGCCTCCCCGGTGGTGGAGACCTCCAGGGTAGCCCAAGAGGCCCTGCTGCAGCAACCATCTGCCTGAAGCCAAAGGCCGCCTGGGGCACCAGCCGGAAGCTCGCCTATGAAGAAGCAGGGGAGCTGGAGCCAGGTGTCGGTCGGGTCCGCCAACCACACGACGAACTCCGGCAGCACCTCCGCCGAGCGGAAGCGTGGCCTTGGGGGTCGCGCAGCCCCAGCGTACCTCTTGATGGCAGCCGGACGGCCACCGCTGCGCAGAGGGCTGTTTCCACGGCCACGGGAGGCCGCAGCAGGGGCCGTAGGGTGCTTGCGAGGGCGGCCCCGACCACGCTTGGCCGGAGGAGAGCCGGGCCCTTCCTGGCGAGCCTTCCCTTTCTCCGCGGCCAAGAACCTCTTTGGTGGGGCCATGGGGATGGCGAGCGGTCGAGAAGAAGATGGAGAGTAGCAAGCAGGGATGAACTGAAGGGGCTCTCACTGTTCCGTACATATAGCCGAGGGAGGCCAACCGTCGGCCTCCACGATCACAGGTAATCATGACCCATTTTGCATGCAGGGACTTTTCAAATCATGAAGTTACCAAGGTGTCGTGGAGGAGCCAAGACGCCCATATCCAATCAACCGCCATGCAGCGCCCTAGGCCGCAGGCTACTTGGACCCGCGGGGCTTCGCACTTGCCTCTTCGCTTCTCTGCTAAGCCAAGTCCAAGTGCGCCGTGGGCCCGGGGGGCTACTGTCAGGGTTCTGGGAATGGGGTACCCAGACTTGCCTGCCTGCGGCCTGCGGCGTGGCTCAAGGAGTGGCCCAGTATGTCCCATCTTCATAAACACATGCCCAAGACCCTCGCGAGGGGCCAAGCCTCGCGGGACGGACGACAGGAGGCTTCCTCAGGCACGGCCTCATCAGGCTGGCTCACGAGGAGGCGGAGAGATCAAGGTGGGGTACCTCACGAGGTGCCCATGACACAAGCCATGACGACCAAGGCCAGGCGGGCGCCAGGCGGGCGCCGGCCTGCACAGAGTCCTTGTTTCCTCTTTGGTGCAAAGGGGGCAAGCGTAGGCAAGGGTATCAAGCAAAGGCAACCGTTTCGGTGTAACAAGACCAAGACTAGCAGGACGGCAGAACGGAGGTCATCGTGGAGCCCAAGCCGGTGTCATCGTCAGGGTCTTTGGCAGGCGAGGACCAACTTTAGTCAGGATAAGTGTACTAGATGTTCCCCTTCAAAATGGCCAATTGTTGGTGCCCTTCCCGCTCGATATTTGGGAAGAGGCCCGGGGCCTTCGCCTATAAATAGGACTAGCCACCCACAGGTTAGGGGGATCGAGAGAACAAGGATAGAAAGACACACACAGAGAGAGAGAAGCGACTGAACTCCCCCTAGAAGATCATCGCACCATCCAAGAACAGACCCTCGCGAGGCTGTTCTTCCCTTGTACTGTTCCTCATCAGCCCCAGAGGCAATCCACCACACCACAAACTGGAGTAGGGTATTACAACACAATGGTGGCCTGAACCAGTATAAATCACGTGTCCCTTGTGTTGTTCTTCGTGTAGTTTTAGATCCTGGCGAGGCGGTGAGACATGGATAGGCTGGAGGTGTGATCTCCGCGTGCACCCCAGTGTTCGAACCTTGAGGGTCTGCCGGAACCCGAAATCCGACAATGAGCTCCTGCCCCGGCCGCCATGTCCACACACACACACACACACATATTACTTTTTTAGTTATAGAATTTTTTTCTGTTTTTTAGTTATAGAAATATCTATAGAAATGTTAGAAATTTTTCTATTTTTTAGTTATAGAAATATTAGAAATGTTACAAATTTTTTCTATTTTTTTAGTTATAGAAATATTTATAGAAATGTTAGCAATTTTCTGTTTTTTAGTTATACAAATATTAGAAATGTTATAGAAATGTTCGTTATATATATAGAAATGTTAGAAATTTTAGAATTAGTTTTAGTTAGATGAATTAGATTAATGTCAAATTGTTAAAATTTGCATAAAGAATTTTAGTTATCACAATCCAATCATTTAAAAAATGTTACTTTTTGCGGGCATATAGTATTTGTTCTCGACGATGCCCGACCCGCATCCTCGTCGTCGACCCGTTCGCGACGATGTCTGGCTGACCGATGTCCGGGACTGGGCTCCGCCGGGCTGGCACTTGGAGGTGCTACCTAGAGGGGTGCGCCACTTGGTGAGGAACCCGTACACGGGTCCCGTCGTCGACCCTAATCTCCTTTGGTGGCGTACGCGTGGGCCACATTCGGTGCAGAGGGAGCCGGCCCCGCCGGAGGTGGTGCGTCGCCGTGTCAGGGAGGAGGATGAGCATGTCTATCGCTACATGGCTGCTATGGATGTCAGGTTCTTCAATACTTGGCAGGTTCTTTGGGCAGATTACCGGAGATATGATCCTGTGATGGTTCCTTCTCTTTGGGTGTCCACCGCCCGCGCCCCAAGAACCGCGAGTGGCCTAGATTCTTCCGTAGTATTCTATCTTTATTAGGTACCTAGCCAGTGATGTAATTCGATATATAATATTCGAGATGATGTATTCGAGATTATATATATGATTCGAGACGATGTATTCGAGATTATATATTAATGGAGACGATGCATATTATGTACTATATGATTCAATTTTTCCTTATTGGTTGCATCCATGCATTGTAATTTGAATACTAAATTGTTTTATATTTGTTCTGTATTAGTTAAGTAAAAGCTATGGCGGACAATACCGGCAGAGAGAGAGAGAAGAGGAATTGTTCGAGATCATACGCAACCCTCATAGGCTAGACGATCTGAATGAAGCAGATGATGGCTCCCAATATCTGAACAATACCGGGGAGGTTGATGATAAGATATTTGATCTCGACGACTGAGCTGATGAAGTCATGAACTATGATTATGATTATGATGACACAGACAATGTTTATGATGACACAGACAATGTTGATCTTGAAATAACAAAGACTACCGGCGAGGTATATTTATCTAAGCAGGCATCTGGTGATCATCACAAGTTTTTTTTATTTGAAGATATATTAACGAATCGATCTTTCTTCTTTAGCCCTCCGGATCGAGAAAATCTCCTTCTACAGACAACACGACAAAGCGAGGCCCGGGCAAAAAGTTGAAGGAGGGTGTAAAGTACAACATCGACTCCATCAAAGCTAATGGCGAACCCCTCACGCCTAAGAATATTGCAAACAAGTGGACTCATTAGTGCGGAGTTCTTGTGAAGGACCAACTCCCGATCTCCATTCAAGAATGGAAAGAGTCAAAAACTAAATGTCCAGATTTACTTGGGTCGACGACAGAGCAAAACAATAGCTTTGGGAATCTCTGATGGAACATTTCACCCTACCAGATTATTTCACTGATGCAGATGTGCCGAAAGTCAAGGACGCAGCTCTTAAGAAGATGGCAATTGCATTCAACACCCACAAGAAAACTGTATGGGCCAACTACCTCGCTGCAGAAAGGAAGACTCCAGAATTCAAGGGAACACTGGAGAAGCAAAGAGAACACTGGCCTGCTTTCGTGAAATTCAAGGAACCAGAATTATCTAAGGAACGGTGAGAAAAAACAAGGCCAATGCCGCAAAAAAGACGCAGTTCCATAGGCTGGGTTCATGTGGCTACGCGATGGCAACGCCTAATTGGGATAAGTCTAAGCAAGAGATGGAGGATGCAGGGGTCACTCCGGTTACTAGGAGATGGCCCCCCAGGTGCAGAAGTTGGTTCTATGTTCATGGGGGGTGTTGGACCCGAAGATAGACCTGGTTTCGTAGAAGGGAAGCCTAAAAGGAGCCGAACAAAAGTTACTTGACGCAATAGAAGATGCTCTAAAGGGGGTGTTCACGCCCAACAGAGAGAACGACGAGCTTATGCGCGCCCTGGGAAATCCTGAACACCCGGGAAGAACACGAGGCAAGGACGTTATTCCCTGGTATGAGGGATTTTTGGAATGGAACGATGACTACAGGACCCGTGCAAGAAAGAAGATGGAGGAGGAGAAGAAGAGGAAGTTGGAGGAGGAGCAGAGGAAGCAGGACGCAGAACACCTTCAAGGCCTAGAAGCAAGGCACGCAGACTTGGCACTCAAACTTCAGCAGCAGCAGCAGCAGATCGACTCACTTAGCCAGGAAAGGGGGTCTCAGCAGCGGCATCAGCAAGCGGATGATCATCCAGCATTGGATAGCACCGTCCCATCCATGCCGAGAAGCAGCGTTGGTTCCACCCCGGGCGACACACTGCTGGATACATACCGTGTGGATGACATCATAGAGAACACTAACTATGAGCTACACTCCAAAATGAAGAACATATCCATGAAAGTGGCAGACGCTGTTGCTTCTACAATTACCCCCGAAGCAACCTTCCATTGCACCCCGATTCCAGTGGGCTATGCTCGTGTCTTGGTTGATGAAGTGGTGGATCCATATTCTGGGCTACAGCTTGACATTCCTGGAGGTGACGACGAGCGCATACTGGGAGAGGCCATACATTGTATCATCCTATGGAGAAAGGATTGCATCATCTTTCGAAGTCCCCCGACACCGTGTCTGCCGACTCCTCCTCGAAGTCCGCCACCAAGTCAGCAGACTCCCGCTCCTCCAAGTCGACGAACGCGTGAGCCGACTCCTCCTCGAAGTCTACCACCTCCTCCAAGTCCACCAACGCGTGAGCAGACTCCTGCTTCAAGTCCGACACAACGTCAGGCCACTCCTCCTGTTTCAAGTCCGACACTGTGTCAGGCCACACCTCCTGCTTCAAGTTTGGCACAGCGTCAGGCCACTCCTCCTGCTCCAACTCAGCCACGTCAGCCATCTCCGCCATCTCAGCAATCGCAGAAGAGACACACTGCAGCTATGGTGCGTAGCGGTACGAGTCGAGGTAGTACAGGAAGTACACGCGAAGGCAAGCAATATAAATATGGTACAAGCCTTGCTCCTCTTCCTCAGAGGCCTTACTATATGACCGAGGTGGAAAACTCAGCCATAGTGCGGGCCCAAGTGGGTGCCCATTTTGGAACGAAATCAGCACCGCCGCCAAGGGAGAAAGTGCCTGAGAAAGTTATGGACCACTTTATTCATATGGCAAGAAAACCAGCTCCCAAGCCTGTTAACTCAGACTATGAGTGCCAACTCAGGAAGCTGCATCAAGCACGACTAAAGAAGGAAGCGGGCTCGAGCTCGAGCAAACAAGCAACTATCAAAAAATGCAGGAAAACCGATCCCCAGCTGGGAGAACAGGCAGTGCAATCGATCCCCCCCTGCTTGTTGTGCCAACAACACATGAGAGTACGCCCCCAATATTATTGTGGGCAAACCATTAGGCGATGTGGTAATAACCGAGGAGCATATAATGTAGGCTAAAATGCTCAAGATAACTGTTCGACAACTCCTCGATATCGAGCCCATGTCTCTGCTTAGAGAGGAGGAAATAAAACAGAAATATGTCCAGGGCCAACCTTTGGTCGAGCCAGACAAGGTCAAGAACCTCCCAACGAGAATGTATGAATTGCATCAATGGTACATGAACATTACCAAGATTTCCAATCGGGAGTCCTCATGGTGAATGTCAAGGAGGAGCATTACTTCCGTGAGAAAGCTCTATCCGTTGAGTATTCAGAACTATTTCAGTTCTACAATCAAGACGCACTCGGCAAATCTATCTTCAGCTACTATTGTCTGTAAGTGATTTCTTTCTGTAATTTAAGTCTCAAGCTACCTGTAGTGATCATTTTGATCAATCATTACATGTAATTATCCTCACTATATTCTTTTCTATGATATTATATGCAGGATGAAGATGTATGAAATGAAAAAATCTGGACGCTAGGCATTGGATTCATTGACCCAAATACCATTAATGAGTACACATGGAATATTCCAAGTTGTCTAGCAAGTTTAGAGGAAAGCATGCTAGAGTTCTTCAAGCGCCTCAATAACAATGAAGATATACTACTTCCTTACAACTTCCTGTGAATCACACTGTCTTGTACTACAAATTCTGATTTTGCTTACTAGCTAGCTAGATGTTAATAATTAAGTGTATAGGGTTTACGGTAGTTGATTAGTGTTATGCACATGCCCTCTTAATTAAGACATGCAAACGTGTGCGCATGTAGTTTCCACTGGATCTTGTTAGACATTAAAGTTGAAGAAGGAAAAGTTGAAGTACTGGACTCAGTACTTAAAAAGAAAGTGACTACACCATCTTGATGGGGATAGTCAACACGTAATTTCAATCATTATTAACTATATCTTGGCCTATTTAGTTCATCATTTCCTGATATGAACTATTTAATAACCCCTTTATTAATTTTCTTTGCTGGCGGGCAGGGCTTGGGCAAAGTTCATTAAGGTGACTCCAGGCAAATGGGCAAAAAGGTTGTTTTGGTATCGACCAAAGGTAAGTAATTAAGTAGTACTAGCTAGCTAGCTAGCTACCATCTCTTTAATTCTTGTTTCAATACCATTAATTAATTATCATGCTTGATTAATCATTATCTCATTCAATTCTATTCTCGTAAAGGCCATAAAGCAGGCGTCGGGAAATGATCTGTGTGCATACTAAGTTTGCGAGAACATTCGCATGATGGCGTCTGAAAGGAGCAGATCTCAAAGACAGGACTGGCTACGTTTGTCAGAACACTATTCACACCATTATCGATATCTAGTCACACAACTAATACACATGCGTATTGATCTCCTTCTTAACAGTTTAGAGAGGTGCGGGAGCAGCTCCTACCAACAGAGCGCATACTAGCACTTCAAGAGGAAATAGCGGGATTTTTGCTCGACCAGGTCATAGATCCCAAATGAGAATACTATTACCCGCTACCGCCCCCATGAACCACTTGTCATCGTGCTCCGAAGGCACCAAGGCAACATGTAGGTGAAATTGTATGTATATATATACATGTGTATGTGTGAATAATTAATGGTGTTGGTTGTGAGACATTCGATGATATATATATATATATGCGGTTCTACAAGAAAACCTATTTATATATATGCATAACGTGTACAATATGTACTATCGTAAAATACTAGAAAACAAAAAAGAATTAAATGGAAAACACAAAATTAATGGAAAATAAAAAATAAAACCGAAACCCCCCAAACATTTAGTACCGTTACCAACCGGTACTAATGGTCTACCAGCAGCCGGGCCTGGCTCGTGCCACATGGTGGCACTTTAGCGCTGGTTCGTGCTGAACCGGTAGTAAAGGGGGGGACTTTAGTCTCCACTCTTTAGTGCCGGTTGTAGAACCGGCACTAAAGGCCCTTATGAACCGGCGCTAAAGCCCGGTTCTGCACTAGTGTTTGAACAGTCTCCGGTCCGTTCTTGCTATGAAGAGGTCGTCATCTAGGGTTTGCAATCTATGAAGGTAATATGAATACTCAATTACCCTTTATAGATGCAAATAATTCATATGTTGTTGCTAGATCGCTTAATGAGCATAATGTATCGGCTAGCCCTAGTTTTATCAATCATTCATCTAATTATTCGCAAGGGCCGATGCCAAATAATTTTCATGCATCAAATTCTTATTATTCTAGCAACGTACAACGTATGTATCCTAACTCTCATGCATCTGCAACCCAGAAATCATTATGTCGATGAACAACATGATGAGTTTGGTCAATCAAGTTGAAACACCTCATGTAGGAACTTCCAATAGCATGCCACAAAGAGTTTCACCTCTTTGTTCATCGGCAACTTATTTGCAATATACTAGTTCAACCATGCTGATGGATGGGAGAATTGGCCATGATACTTCTAGCTATCCGGCCAGTTACTCTCAACCGTCATATGCTACACCTCATGTTAATAATTATTCGGCACCGTATACAACTGTAGATGCTCATAATTCGGCTCTGCGCCGTCACAGTCATAGCCGAATAAGTGAAAATTTTGCAGCAGTGCACATGCCATCATCTAATATTGTAGCATATAATGTTTCCTCTATGCAATTGCATAATTTCGGCAACACTTTAATGCTGAAAGAATCTAAAAGTATTGTGGAACAATCCTTTACAGAATGGGAAGTGACTAAATTAAAAAGGATATAGCTTCAACTAATAAGATTACTGCTCTTTGCCTTTAGGAACATGTTAAGGGGCTAGTTCCTGATTATAATGTAATAAAATCTAGAGTTTTGCAAGAAGATGAATCTTTGCCAATTGGTAAAAATTGCGAGCAAAAATATGGTTTTACTACAATGCACATGCCTTCTCCTAGTACTACATCATATTATACACCTCCAACACAATTGCAAAGTTTTAGTAACACCCATGTTTCATTGCTGAAAGAATCTAAAGGCATTGGGGGGCTATCATATCCGGAGTGGGCTGAAATTGAGAAAAAACTTAAAGCCAATTTCGCCGCTCGCCGCGAGAAACAAATAGAAAAAGAATTGGCTCAGATAAAAGAAGCATTGCCAATTGGTAGTATAACGAAAAAGGATGATTTGGAACATTAAAGTGCTTCGGTTGAAAAAACCGAATGAACTAGTATATATTCCGAATCCATCAAATCCAAAGAGTCAGGTAGTATTGAGAAAGGGCATGGAAAGCATGGCAAAATGACCGTGCTTGACTTTTCTGAAGTTAATGGAACCTACTTCGTGCCCTATGAGTTATGTGCCGTAGAAATTGACAAGCCTCAAGAACAAGAGCAAGTAGCCAAACAAAGTTCGCCTGACAAGGATCTTCAAAGTAATGATGAACGGAATCAAGAAAAAGATGATGATAATACATTGGGGAGCCATCCAAAGATGGAGCAAAATACTGTTCAAGTCACACCACCATCATGCTCTCCCAACATATTTGAAGAGGTATGTATAGCAAGTGATTTTCCTACTATTAGATTTGGTCGCAACTTCATAGTTGATGCATCTATTAGAAAAATCCTCATAAGTAATTTTGAAAGACCAATGAAGAAGGGTAATTTACTTGTTAGCAATAAAGTTGTTATTGAGCATATCAGTCAACCCATTGCGCCATTTATAAAGACTGATAGTGACTTATTGTTGCAGCCAAGGCTTTCCCTATTGCTTTATCTAAAGTTCATGTCTAATTGGGTAGCTTTGCTTATTTATTACTTGGCTTGCATTTGGTCTCCATTGAGATATGTATGCTCTAACTATTTTCGTTTCAAAAATTTAAAGCCAAGGTTAAATTCTTTTGAGAAAACTGATGCTATTATGATACTTTATCGAAAGACATCGGATATAGAGTGCAAAACACATTGCATAGCCGAATGGGGAGATTCCAAATCTGAACCAGTCGTTTGCTTACCTCCAAAGCCGTTCACACAGCAAGACCGGCTAAACAATAAGAAGTATACCTTCAATTCAAGCATGTGTGATCAAATATTTGATTTGTTGCTGAAAAATAATTACATTAGAATTCTTGATCACCATGTCAAGCCATCAATCCATGGACGAATGTATTGTAATATGCATGATTCATCCAAGCATAATTTTGAGGATTGCAACATGTTTCGTCAAATAGTTAAATCGTCCATTGAAAAATGACGATTGAAATTTGTTGAAACACCAAGAGATGACCAGTCTATTCCGGTTGGTCCTGAAAAAGTTTTTGCATCGGCTGCTTCAAGCCGGTCCATTTAAAGAGAAGGAAAAAGATGCATGTGACGGGATCAAGCTTTCAAGTAAAGAAGTTGTTGAAGAGCATAATGAACATGATCTTGAGGGTGAGAATGCCATCAAGGCTACAATGAAGACGCCAAGGACTGGGGCGCAACAAGCAAATCCAATGATCAATGAAAACAAACAAAAAGAAAACAAAGGTCAAAATAAGCACAAGTGTAAGAGATCAAAAATCACCTTCGCTGAACTATTGGATAAATATCAAAAGAAGAGTGAAGAGAAGAATGCTTATCAGACAAATCATGCAAAGAAACTAAGATCACCCCCTAGACGCAAATATGAGGATCAGTATTGGCAAAGTGAGAATTTCAATGCAAGATATTCATATCCTTATTTTGGGCCGCCAATGCCAATGTCGTGAATGCCTCCCTATGCTCATGCAAGGGCACATTCTCCATCTTATTTTAGACCATCTCACCAATATTATGCAGCTTCAAGAAGATCAACATTTGAATAGTCACATGTTAAAGACCGTTTCAATCATAAGGAATTGGTCAAGAGCTCAAGGAAGAATAAAGAGGTGGTCAAGCAAGTTTACTGCGTTAAAAGGGATAGTTGTAATAGTGCTACTTCAGATTTGATCTCAAATGAAAAGGAGCCAATTAAAGTATTAACATTGGCTACTAAAGGCAATGAGGCAAGTCAATCAAGTGCCAAATCTGAAGATAATAAGTTGAGAGTGCACAAGGTAAAACAAGAAATGCCATTACTTCAAACAAAATCACAGTCAAGGTGCCCATTCGGTTTATTGTATTGGCAAAAGAAGGAATTATAAAAGCTTAGTGCACAAGAGCTGAAAAGAAGAACATGGCATGGGTTCCCAAGAGGAGCAGTCAAAATAAAAATGATGTTCAACCTTCTATTGCAACAAGGGTTACAAAAGTGAAGGATTAGAAGGATGGAAGCGAAAACCAATCAAGCTGAAGTTGTGCAGCATCCCATCAAAAATCTTTGGTTAGCACATCGTCCATATTCGTCAAACATGCCATTGATGTATTTGCCATGGATTCATCCCCAGGTATGAATGGTTACCTTCCATGGGCTTATTTTGATCCATGGATGCAATATAATTTCTTATATGATGAAAGGGTATATCAAATGACTATATATTTGATTAGTTATAAGTTGTTGTTGATCCAGAGGGCCGAAATACTTGATTTGTCATTTCATTTGTTTATTTTGGCTATAAATGCTTTGGTGGATGAAGTTTACATGGACCTTATGTTAACGGCCGATATTTACCTATCACCCTAAGAATATGTCAAAGTATGGCCGGTGTAGTATTCTAACATCGTCCGTAGTTCGATTGGAGAGCGAGACAAGTACTATGGAGATTATGTTTTGATAGTTGAATTCATAAAAGTGGCCACGGTGTTGGTGTTGTTTATATATCTCCATATAGTGTTGTTCTGTGAAGCCTCATGCCTCTTAAAATATTTATTGCAAAATAATCAAAGCCGAATATTCAATGTTATTCGGTTTGGAACTTTTGCCATTTGTGCTAAACATATTGAGGCTTCCGGTGAGTCGTTATGAGTAGTGCAGGGAATATCCAAGGGTTCTCCATGTTTTGACGAATCACTTATAGTTTATCTTGGGATATGTCTAGATGAAAATTTACCTTGGGTTGCTTTAAAATTGATCATATATCTAGGCTTGAAAATTGGAGAGGGTTGGCATAGCAAACATCCGGCTACCATGTTGGTCATGGTGTGTTGCATGTCTATCAATAGCCGATGCTTATTCTTGCCAACATAGGTAAGGACGAATTGGAGCTCACCACCTCGGCCACTAATGAAACTTTTATGCAGGCAAAGTATGGATTCAAGAATGTTTATTGTTGATTATCTGCAAGATCCTAGCAGAAGGGTGGACAATATGGTTTATGGATGGTTTTGACATGCATACCAATGGAACTTTATAGTCGGATTAATGAAGTTGAGAAAGTTTCACCCAAGCTTGCATCAAAATATTCACACAAGCAATGGCCGATATAAACTTATCATCCTAAGAATATGCAAAATGGACGAAGGAGTGTTGACATCATCCTTAGAAGAAGCTATGTGCAAATTATTTTTCGGCACACAAGCTTTACTGAAAACCAGGGGGGCATGTGTTGTCACCAGATTTTGGCACAGTCAAGAACTTAATTAAGATGGCATCGAATGGAGAAGTGATCTACATGAAAGAGTTCCCTATTGTTGATATGAACATCTTTGAAGTTTGGGTCATCGCCATCCGATTTCATCTCGAGTGCCGAAACTATGCTCATAGTACTAAGATCTTATATTCAGAGTACAGTTTGGCCGATTAAGCCCCCAAAACGACCTCATATGGAACAATAATCTACACGGATTGTCTTCGTCTCTTTGAAAAGATCGATTTTGATATAAAATTCGTTCTAATCCGAGTTTGTATGCAAAAGTTAGGGCCATCGGCCTGTTAGGAGGCAAAAAAATGGCGCGCCCCACCAGACACCCTGTCTGATGGGTAGCGCGAATAATAGCCTGTTTTGCGCGAGTGACGTGACCCTCAAGATGACCTATGATCAAAACATGTTCAACATGAAAGTTGTTCATCTTGTTAAAATGGTCAAGTTTTCTTTTGGACTCGTTTCCATCCGAGGTTGTTTACCACCACAAAAAAGACCCGCAAGGTGCAGCCAATTTAAACTAAACAGTTTTGGAAAGTTCGGACAAAATGAATCCGGATTTTACTAGGGTTGTGCACATGAATCCAAGCCTTTTCTTTGCAAGGGAAGTCCTGCCGCCTCTTATATACCTAAGGGGTGACGACCGATTGAACAACACACAATCGAATAAACGCATCTAATACTTTTTCGTGTTCATCTATCCCCTACCCTTGTATCTTTCTTCTCGTTCTTCGTCGTTCTTCAACAATGGAGGGTTATGAATCCACGAGGATCTAGGGGCGGTTAGGTCGACCTAGGGCAGCCCATAGCCTCTATGTGCCCAAACGAGGTCCCTCCCAGGCGTGTGCTGTTTTGGGTCTACAAAAGCATCCGTCGGCTGTCCTGCGTATCGCACTGCCGGTTGGGTCTCCTTCGACGCGAGCTGCGGTGCATCACCCCCGGCGTAGAGGATGCACGGTGACGTGTTCGTGTGTGAACACCTGGGTGATCACAGCTACGCTTCATCTCTGGCTCGGCTGAGAGCATGGTCGGTCCCTTGCGCTTCACGTCCTTGGCCTTGGCCTTCTTGTCTTCTGGGTCTGCATCGGGGAGCTCGAGGAGGGAGAGGCGTCCCTCCTCAGCTCTCGCACACTTGGTTGCCATGTTGAACATCTCCAGGGACGTGCATAGGTCTTTGTGTATGGCGAGCTCCTCCTTCATCTTGACGTCATGGACGCCATCGGTGAACGCCGAGATAATGGCTTCGTCTGACACCTTGGGAATCTTGAGGTGAACGCTGTTGAAGTGTTGGATGTACTTCTGCAGGGTCTCCCCTGGTTGTTGCTTGAGGTGTCGCTGGTCATCCGCGGCCGGCGGGCAGTCGCGAGTGTCGTGGAAGTTGGCGATGAAGCGTTCCCGCATCTCATCCCAAGAGGAGATCGATTCTACGGGAAGGTTCAGGAGCCAGCAGCGTGCGCCGTCCTTGAGGTCCCTGGGGAACCAGTTCACCATGACCTTCTCATTGTCGCTGGCCACCTCAATGCTCAACCCATAGAGCTGCAGGAACACAACAGTGTCGGCGGTGCTGTTGTAGCGTGGAGGCAGGTCGGGCTTGAACTTCCCCGGCCAGGCAATGTTGCGCAACTCCGGAGTGAACGCGCGACACCCAGCCGTGGTCACGAGAGCCCGTCATGGAGGTGGGGCCTGGTCTTGGCGCTCGCGCACGCCACCATAGGCGGTGCGTGGTCTTGAAGTGGCGGTGCTGGGAGCGTGCGTGCATCTTCTTGTGGTTGCTGGATCACCTGGCAGCTCGCTTTGTCGCGCACGGGCGCCTGCCGTTGCAGATCGCGCCGAGGCGCCACCCACCTTGGCTCGATGATGGTGTCTTGCCTCAGAGGCGGAGGAGGCGCCCCATGAGCCACAGCTCCTGCAGTGGGTGGTGGTTGAGGCAGCGATCGAGCTAGTGTAGCAGAATCCCCAGCGGCGCTGACGAGCTTGGCGATGCGGTCGAGCCAGTCCTCATAGAGGTCGTCGACCGGGCGGTAGTGCAGGAGCTCGCTTGCCACGAGTAGAGCGGCCTGCGCGTTTGCTGGGCCACAACGAGCATGGGAGGATGAAGTAGCTGGAGTAAGTGACGGAGTGGCGGTGTGTCCATTGCGGCGCACAGATGCAGTGAAGAGGCCGGTCGCTCGTGGCCTACGGGGCCCGTAGCGGCGTTCGCCACCGGCGATGGTGGTCGACGAGGGCAGCCGTCGCCCGCCGGTGTTGTCTGAGTGACGCGGGCGGCAAGAGAGCCCGGCGCTCAGCACGAGCTCGGCGAGTGTCAGCCATGGAAGCAGTGGAGCAGCGGCGAGTCGATCGACGGAAGAGAGGCTCCGACACACCCCTACCTGGTGCGCCAAATGTCAGATTTTGGGTTCTGCAAACCCTTGAGAGGTTCGAACTCTGGGGTGTGTGCGAAGATCTCACTCTCCCCAGTCTGCCTACTCGCCGATCTCATAGCCTAACGCATCGAGCTCGAAGGAGAGGGGACACAATGGTTTACCCAGGTTCTGGCCACCTTGCAGTGTAAAACCCTACTCCTGCTCTGTGGTGGATTTGCCTCAAGGGGCTGAGGATGAACTAGTATAGTGGAGAACAACCTCTAAAGTTGTGTTCTTGAGCTCAAGTGAGCTGGTGAGGGTGGAATGGATGCGGTCGACTAGATCCGTACTTTTTACTCCCCCACTCCATTGTGGTGGCTAGGTCCTATTTATAGTGGCCTTGGTCCTCTTCCCAAATGAAGGCGGGAAGGGACCGCACTGTCGGTGTCAAAATCGGTGGATCTCAGGTAGGGGGTCCTGAACTGTGCGTCTAACGCTAATGGTAACAGGAGGCGGGGGACACAATGTTTACCTAGGTTCGGGCCCTCTCTATGGAGGTAATACCCTACTTCTTTCTTGATTGAACTTGATAAATATGAGTATTACAAGAGTTGATCTACCACGAGATCGTAATGGCTAAACCCTAGAGTCTAGCCTATGAGATTATGATTGTTGGGTTAACCCTAGAAGTCTAAACCCTCCGGTTTATATAGACACCGGGAGGGACTAGGGTTGTACAAAGTCGGTTACAGAGAAAGGAATCTAAATATCTGAATCGCCAAGCTTGCCTTCCACACCAAGGAGAGTCCCATCCGAACACGGGATGACGTCTTCTATCTCGTATCTTCATAGCCCTATAGTCCGGTCAAAGTATATAGTCCGGCTGTTTGAGGACCTCTTAGTCCAAGACTCCCTCAGTAGCCCCTGAACCAGTCTTCAATGATGATGAGTCCGGCGTGCAGATTGTCTTCGGCATTGCAAGGTGGGTTCCTTCTCTGAATACTTCAAAGTAAATTCCGAACATAGAAAACGTGTCCGGCTCTGCAAAACAAGTATCATACACAACCGTCGAGAGTATAATATTCCACGAATACAATCCGCTGACAAATTTTTGTAGCGTGATATCATGCCACCGCCCGGCCATTATTCGAACCGTTTTTAGCCTGCCGCTCCGTATTTCGAGGTGCGGTTTCATTAGCACATCTTGTCGAAGCAGAGATCATGTCCCCTTATCATGGGATTTTCATCAATACGGGCATGGGTAACCCAACTGTGCCATCTGCACGGCGCTTGGAGAATAGGCGGATTTTAAGGCGAGCAGGGAGGCGCATAACTTTTACTGCCTTTATAAAAGGATAAGGATTCATCCTTGTTCACCCACGCCTTCTCCTTCCTCTGCCCATTCATTCTCAAGCTGCAGCGCCCAAGTTCTTGCCTTCTCCGCCCAAAAAAGCACTCCAACCATGTCCGGATCCAGAGCTGGAGGCAAGTGGATGGCCTCTTCTATCAAGAAGGAGGATATCAAGAAGCTCCAGGAGGCCGGGTATCTGGGCAAGGACATCGCTCATCGACTTCCAGCCAAGGAACAGTCATCCCTACCCTGGAGCCCCGGGAAAGGGTGGTGTTTCTCACTCACTTCGTCCGCGGGCTGGGATTCCCCCTACACCCGTTCTTCCGTGGACTAATGTTTTACTATGGGCTAGACTTTCGTGATCTGGCTCCCAACTCCATCCTCAACATCTCAACATTTATTGTCGTGTGTGAGGCCTTCCTCCGCATCCCACCTCACTTTGGCCTATGGCTGAAGACTTTCAATGTGAAGCCAAAGGTGGTGAGTGGCCAACAAGCAGAGTGCGGAGGCGCCATGGTGGGCAAAATGCCCAACATCGTCTGGCTCGAAGGCTCCTTTGTGGAGACCTTGAAGGGGTGGCAATCGGGGTGGTTCTACATCACCGAGCCACGCGACACCAACTGGCGGCGACCCCCGAATTCCGATCCGGAGTACCAAGGCGGCTCACCTCCTGGCAAGAGAAGGGCCTGGCATGGGGCTCTTCGGACGAGCTAACCGGGCTCCATACATGTGTCAAGGACATGATAAGCAAGAAAATCAAACTCGTCAACATGGTCCAGGTTATGCTCTTCCACCGGATCCTTCCGTGCTAGCGCCGGACTTGCAATTTGTGGGAGTTCGACTCGGCCAAGCACCAGACGTTGCTGGAGCTCTTCGGTACGATGCATGAAGACTTCTGGAAGGTGCTTTTCAAGGCTAGTGAGGTACCACCGCCCGCGACCGAGGACCGTGGGCTTAGCTCAAAACGCCGGGCTAATCCAGTAAGTTCTTTTATGTTTTCAAGGTAAATCCTTTACTGGCATATTTGAGGGAGGAATCTAAGCCTCCCTTCCAATTTATCAGGCCTGGATAGAGATAGCAGAGTAGATTAACTGTCCGGATCTGCTGCCCGAATATCTGGAGACGCCTCTTCTGACGAAGATGCTATTTCCGGCGCCTTATGAGGTGTCGGAGAAGAAGTCCAAGAAGAAGGCCCTGGGGACCAAAGGTGGTCTCCGTCGCAATGGAACTTCAGACGTCACGCCAAGACGCACTCCTGCACCGAAGACGATGAGGAGGAGGAGGAAGAAGAAATCCATCCCCCCCTGCCAGGGGGAGAAAGAAGAGGAAGGCCTCCACCCATCGGGAGGCCGAGGCGTCCAAGAAGAGGAAAAATTCCCTTTCGGACAACTCCGCAGCGGCCACCAACAGCGGCGGGGAGTGGGAGCCTAGGGTCAAGCCCCTAGCCAACTCGTAAGTGTACGGAAATAGTAATATATCTAATATTTTTATCTTATTGTTTTTAACATGCTGGATCATGCACTTGCAGCCCGACTCAGTCCAACATCACGCTATCATCCTCTTCGGAGGGATCGCTAGACCCGTCGATGATGAACAACACATCCCTTCCAACGGCCTCCTTCCCCAAGGCCGTGGACAACACCGAGGTGTTGTCCTGAAGGATCCCAGCCCCAGGAGAAGCTCAGGAGGCCGCCCCGGTGGTGCCAGAGGGTGAAGCCCAGGCTTCCGGACACGTGGGGGAGCGAACCCCCGTGGACACCGACGACGGGGGCCGTATCCAATTCAGCCCCCAACCGCATAGAGCACCGGAGACCCAAGTGGCTCCGGATTCAGGCAGGCCACCTCTTTCGAACGAGGGAGGTGAGCCAACTCCACTAGTGACCTCTGTCCATCCAGAGGCACCAGATAGATTATTGGAAGCGCTACAAGGCGCTTCCATTCTGTAAGAACACCGTACCCTTATGAGTATGGTGATTGAGAAGGTCCAGGCAACCAAAAGAGGACTGAGCTAAGCCTGCACTAGCCTTCTAATAGGCTTTGAGGTAAGTAATTTTAAAAGAATGTCACAATATAGATAGTAGCCCCTGATGATCTGTTCGGTGTTCAGAAAGAAAAGCCGAACAGAGGATCAAAATAATTTTTGTAGGAGTCTAACATAAAGTGTCTATTGTGAATGAGCAGGCATCGCTGCTGGCTGCAGCTGTTCACACTACGGAGGTCTCCGGACTGAAGCAGAACCTGGAGCGGCTCAAGAAAGAGCTCGGCCTCGTGAAAAAGCAGTTCGAAGAAAGCAAAGGTGTGTAGTAACCTGCGTGTATATTTAGGAAGGCTGAATGGTTCATACTGACTAAAGTGTCATGAACTTTATTAGGGGCCACGAGCAAAGTAGCGGCCCTCAAGAAGTCATTGGCCGAGGCCGAAGACAAAGCAACAAAGGAAGGAACCGCGTGCAAGAAGAACGAGCCCCGGGTCAGCGAGGTCTAGCAAGAGCTCCAGGACGCTATCAAGAAGTATGAGTCCTTGGAGCGTGATTCAAAGACTCAAGAGTCCGAACTTGCCAAGGCCCGCCAGAGCACACAAGATGCCTAGGCCGAAGCCCAAAGCGCCCTCCAGAAGATCCAGGCGGCGAAGAAGATTACAGTGGTAAGGCTTTCATTATGCAAAGCAGATATGAGAAGAAAAGATTCCTGTTACTTACCCGGGTTTGGAGCTCTCCAGGGGTGTTTACGGATCTGCTGCGTAGCATATCAGATGCTGCACAATTTTATCGAGACGAAGAAGGGAGCTCTACGGAGAAGCTGTTCTGGTCTCAATACCTTGGACCAGAACTTCCGGTGCCCCTTAGCGACCAGCTGAAATAGCTGGTCGAGCTTCATAAGGCGGCCAAACTAGCCATGAAGGACTTAATAGTCTGGCTATGGCCTGCCGATCCCATGCCCAGCAGCTACTTCAGACTCGTGAAGTGGCTTGTCAGTGCCTGCCCGCGGCTCAAAGTCATCAAACGATCGGTCTGCATTGAAGGTGCGCGGATGGCCTTTGCCTGCGCCAAGATGTACTGGGCGAAGATGGATGCCACAAAGCTGATGACCGAGGGGCCGCCTAAGGGCAAGGAGCACCACCGACCCGAGCTATATTTCGATAGTTTCCTGGAGGGGTCCCGCCTTGCGGCGGAGCAATGTGCGAGGGATGTTATATTCCCATAAAAACATTCATGTTATCCTATCCTGTAATATGAAACAAGTTTCTTATGTAATATAATGTTATTTACTTTAAAGTTTTTACCTCCTGTGCGGCCGTTTATGAAAATCTGAGAGTTGCCAGTCGTCGGCTTCTGCCCCCACATAGATAGTACAGGGGTGTTCGGGATAAATATAAACACTCTTTACTCCACATTTTGGTCCTTAAAGGAGGTGTTTAACGCAACAAACAAGGCAATCGAACTATACAACTTTATCACCCTCACTTAGCCATAGGAGTTTGACAACGAAGGCGAAGCCCCTGGTGTTCGGAAGACCGAAGTTGGGGTGCTATACACACCTAATCATATGAAAACCGATTCCTTGCATAAAGCGGAAAAATCTCTAAGGATTTGAAAACCTCTCGAACAGATGACCAGCTCTCACTGCATCATGACAGTCAGTTTTCTGCTTTCTCTACTGAGGTGCTCGTCCGAAAGAACCGGGACACAATCGTAGTGTTCTCCCTTTACTACCCTAGCCGATATAGCGGAATGTAAGGTAGTAAAGGACAGGAGCCGGGCAACCCAACTATTGACCAAAGACATGATTCAGAGCCGATGCATATAATGCTATAAGTTCGGGATGCCGAACTGTAGTGTAAAAGTGTTCGGACTTGATTGCCGTATTGTGGGGTATAATGAAGCCCCTGGCAAATTAGTACGCACCAGAATGTACGGGTGCAATAGATAATGAATACAAAGACAAGGAAAAAATAAAGTGATAAGCTGACGCTACAAATTATTTTCCATTGTAATTTGAGTAATACGTCGAGGCGTACTTGTACAAGTAGTGCGGTAAGCAAGTAAGGCTATTTAACATGTCATGACCAAGAGCGAGCTGCGTGCGGGTATGTAAAATAGGTATAGCAATCATTAGCAGAGACCACCTGGGTATTCCCTTGTACGTCAAAGCCCTTGCCTCCTTGGTGTATCCGTCCCGTGATGGGTCCGATGATCAGGTTATCAGAAAAGCCTCAAGAAGAGAAAAAACCAGAAAGAAAGAGAAAAAGGTAAGTGTATGTGGATCAGGGCGGTTGAGCCGCATTGTGGACCGCGGTCTAGCAATGCCTCCGTCCGTGCCCATGGTATTTTGAGTGCGTAGTTATGTACGCCCGGCACAGATGCCAGGGCTTGATCAGGACTGGGACGGAGGCCGGATTGCTAGTCAAGCTCTGGACGAGCTGGACCGTCCTGCCGCAGAGTAGTTCGGACTCGCTTGACGGTGTCCGGGGGCTTTACTGCCGAATTGGTGTTCTGCCTAAAAAGGCTATTCTGTACTTATGCTGCAAGGGCCACGGTGTGCTCCTCGGTATGGAGGGAGCGCTCCATATTTCCATTGACTGTTATTACACCGCGTGATCCGGGCATCTTGAGCTTGAGGTAGGCGTAGTCCGGTACCGCATTGAATTTAGCGAATGCAATTCGTCCGAGTAGTGCATGATAGCCACTGCGAAAAGGGACGATATCGAAGATTAACTCTTCGCTTCGGAAATTATCCGGGGATCTGAAGACCACTTCCAGTGTGATTGAGCCCGTACAACAGGCCTCTACACCTGGTATGACACCTTTAAAGGTAGTTTTTGTGGGATTGATACTTGAGGGATCGATACCCATTATCTGCACTGTATCCTGATAGAGCAGGTTCAGGCTGCTACCAACATCCATGAGGACTCGCGTAAGGTGGAATCCATCAATATTTGGGTCAAGGACCAGTGCGGCTGAACCGCCATGATGGATACTGGTCGGATGGTCCCTGCGATCGAAGGTGATCGGACAGGAGGACCATGGGTTGAACTTTGGGGCGAATGGCTCCATCGCATAGACGTCCCTGAGTGCGCATTTGCGCTCCCTCTTGGGGATATGGGTGGCATATATCATGTTTGCCATTTTAACTTGGGGGAGGGGGATTTCTTGTGCCCCCCTGTGTTCGGTGGTCGGGGCTCCTCGTCATAGTCATCGCTTTGTGACCATTTCTCCTTATTCTCGGCGTTCAACTTGCCGGCCTGTTTGAAAACCCAACATTCTCTGTTGGTATGATTGGCTGGTTTGTCAGGAGTGCCATGGATTTGGCATGGCCGATCGAGTATTCGGTCCAGACTGGACAGGCCCGGATTGTTTCTCTTAAATGGCTTCTTCTGTTGACCGGACATGGAGCCACTAAATCCGGTGTTGACCGCCGTGTCTTTGGTACTATCACCGTTGTTTCGATGCTTTATGTCTATTGCGTCGGGGTTTGCCGTTGTTGTTTCTGGATTCAGAAGTGCCAGGTTCGCTTGTGTTGTTGCTACTACGGTCTAGCCAACTGTCTTCGCCTGCACAGAAGTGGGTAATGAGTGCCGTAAGGGCTGACATGGACTTTGGTTTTTCTTGGCCGAGGTGTCTGGCCAACCATTCGTCGTGGATGCTGTGCTTGAAGGCCGCTAGGGCTTCGGCGTCCGGACAGTCGACGATCTGGTGCTTTTTAGTTAGGAACTGAGTCCAGAATTTCCTGGCTGACTTTCTGGGCTGCTGGATTATATGACCTAAGTCGTCTGAATCTGGAGGTCGGCCATATGTGCCTTGGAAGTTGTCAAGGAAGGCGCCCTCCAATTCCTCCCAGCTGTCGATGGAGTTTTCGGGCAGGTTGTTTAACCAGTACCAAGCATGTTGGGGATATTATCACTAGGCGTAAACCGGCCTGCTGGGGCCGGGATAACTTCATTAGTGGTATAAACAGATAAGGGCCCAAGGCCTGTAACCGGTTTAGAACCTGTAGCCGTAAACCGGCCGGATGTGTAACTTGTATTATAAGTTAGGAACAGAGAGATACCAACCGGGATACGAGTATGGACCAGTTGGGACTCTTCGGACCGACGGGCGTCACCCGTGTATATAAGGGGACAACCCGGCGGCGGTTCAGGGAGAACAGACGACAACTCGAGTCTAGGCGAAGCTTGTTTGCTCCCTAGCCATCGAGACCACATCAATTCCATCACAACTAGATGTAGCCTTTTACCTTCATCGACGGGGCCGAACTAGTATAAACCCCTTGTGTCTTTGTGTCCGCTTTAACCCCTTCAAGTAAACACGTAGCGATGGCTCCATGACTAAGTCCTTTCGCTAGCACATCTGCCGTGACAAATCCACGACAGTTGGCGCCCACCGTGGGGCGATTGCACGATGGTTTGACGATCTTGGAGGGCAAGCTCAAAGGACTCGAAGGCTATGCTGTGGGCCAGATGACCAAGAGTCGTCGTGGCAAGATCTACATCGACGACGCAGGATGGGGTCCCGAGGCCGATTCGATTGAGTACGGGTACCGGGTCCCCTTTGGTGGCATACACGTTTTCATCGGCAAGATCGGTGAGCCGGGGCCTGAGCCAGACATCTGCATCAACCTCGTCGGGACGGCTCAGCGCGCGAGATCTACCCAGGCAAAACCGACCGTGAAGCGTGCCTTCATTGGGGTCATCCACGGAGGAGAGCATGAGGACGAATCAGAACACGGTAGCGAGACCGTCGTCTATTCCGGCGACGAGTCCTCGACCGGAGAGACCGAATCACTATACCAGTTACAAGACGACCAGGTTAGGGGCTGTTCCGATGGCGACAGTATTCCGGACCCCCCTGGCCAGGTCAACCAGGTTGGAATATTCATGGCCGGCACCCAGGCGGCGAATCACTCTTTGACCGCCGCAGCGATGTTCTCCGGATCAGCGGCGGCAGCAGCAGCAGGGGCAGGAGGCCTTGTGCGCCCGCCGGTTCAAGTTATATCTGATCTGTTTGATGCACTAGCCGCGCTCATGGCAGAGGACAATCCGGCGGATCAGGAGGCCCATAATGCAGAAATTGCGAAGGTGAGAGAGCAGATCGTGCAAGCCAAAGCGGATCTGGCAGCAGAAAAAGACAGGATGGCCGCAGAGCGGGCCGCTTTGGACGCCCAGGCTTATAAACTCATGCTTGACCAAAACGCATCACAGGAGGTCTTAAAGCAGAAGCACAGATCACGCCTGCCGTTAGGGTTTGATCCCCGGAGTCTCTTTCACACTCCAGGAGCTATTATTAAAAGAGGGCGTTATAAATGATAAAATTTCATGATGACGTCATGCCGGTTTACGGCAACCAGAAATGATGACGACACGGCGGTTTACCAATTACCCGAAGATGTCCAAGACACCAGATTTTGTGAGGGATTGACATGAACCAGTTCAAATCAATCTGGGGCCTAATGTTGGGGATATTATCACTAGGCGTAAACCGGCCTGCTGGGGCCGGGATAACTTCATTAGTGGTATAAACAGATAATGGCCCAAGGCCTGTAACCGGTTAAGAACCTGTAGCCGTAAACCCGCCGGATGTGTAACTTGTATTATAAGTTAGGAACAGAGAGATACCAACCGGGATACGAGTATGGACCGGTTGGGACTCTTCGGACCGACGGGCGTCACCCGTGTATATAAGGGGACGACCCGGCGGCGGTTCAGGGAGAACAGACGACAACTCAAGTCTAGGCAAAGCTTGTTTGCTCCCTAGCGATGGCTCCATCACAACTAGATGTAGTCTTTTACCTTCATCGAAGGGGCCGAACTAGTATAAACCCCTCATGTCTTTGTGTCCGCTTTAACCCCTTCAAGTAAACTCGTAGCGATGGCTCCACGACTAAGTCCTTTCGCTAGGACATCTGGTGGCTCGCGCACGGTGGTGTTGAGCTTTTGAAGGGATCACTTTAGGGATCGAGAAGCTTGTGATATTATGGGTAAAAAATAGCTAGCACAGAAGTTACACGACGGTTAGTTGTTCATCCAATCGACATGAGCGAGCGGCAGTCTGCGCGTTATAAATCAGATTGGATATGTACTGTTACTTCTACAGATTGATCCGGCCAGAACGGCCACCAGGAAAGAGAACAAAATCCCGTTTGTACACAAGTCTCCAAACGGAAGCATATCAATTACCAAAGTAGTCCGGAGTGCGTATTTCAAAGTCTACAAGCCTGTTCATCCGAGGTCGGACAAATTTTTTGCTGCAGTCAAACTAACAGAGATTCCATCAAATATACTTGGCGTTTTTTAAGTCCCAAAAAGACTTCCATATGGGCTTGATGTGTCTATCTACTAGCCGCAAGTTGCTTCTGCTATTTTCTGTCGTCGTGACTTTTGCTAGCGAAAAGAATGGAAAAAGTCAAACCAACAAGAGGAGGGCTCGGTCGACCTCGTCATTGCCGCTTGCAATTTAGACTCGGACGGGTACAGTGCATTCAAAAAAAAGGGGAAGACCACGACCCGGAAAAGGACGTGGACATGGGCACGGTTCCGGCCCTATCCAGAACCGCCCTCGCTTCCGCCTCGTGGACGGATCGCTGCGGAGCCGCCGCTTTCGCCCGAAAGTCTCCACTGTTGCAATCACCGTTTTGATTAGCCTATCTGGCTGGGCTCTCCTCAGAGCGATTCTTCTTCACGTACCTGTGACGGTCTGTGACGCCAGCTGGTCCCCCCTGTGTACTGCCTTGGCTGTTTCCTCTACATGAAGAGAAAACAATTCAGCCACCAAGTACTAGTTGAGGGCTCACGTCAAGATCAATTAAAGTAAGATTGTTGTACAATTACTGTTCGTCACACAAGGAAAATCAAGCCGAAGGACAATTGGTACTAACACGGGAAGCGAGGATTGATGGATATGCTATTCCACGTGAAGCCTGGTGCTATCAGTATGGTTGTCTTTTTCGTCTGACTATGTCCAACTTTATCCAATACCAGTATCCGCGTTCATCCGGAAAATAAGTCAGGTGCTATCTATTCTCAGTATTTTTATTTTTAGCACGTATCAATTCTTTTGAGAACAATTACTCTGTCTTTTAATAAATTTTATGCAGGATGGCTATTACAAGAAAAAGGGGTGGTATTACATCGCGGAAGCACGCTAGGCTGTGACGCGCAGCTTCACGGACACGCGTATCGCGGTCTGGTTTACATCAATGCGCCGGCCAACTCGCCCGTCCGCACCGCCTTACAAACGCCACGGACAACTCACCTGTCCACGCCAGCTCACAAATGTCGCGGCCGACTCACCCGACCGCACCGGTTTACCACGCAGCGGCCGGTTCATCCGTGAGCGACTTCAATTTCACCGAGCGATCATCAATTTCATGGCGGATCATTTCCGGCCTGGCACATTAGGTGACATCCATCTAAAGATATCTTTTATTGGCATATATTATTGTTGTCAAAGAGCAGTTTATCTTTGCCTTGGTCTGCACTATTGTTGATGCAGGACAACGTGGTTGACTCGCCCGCGCCGGTTTACCGCACTACGGCCGACTCATCTATTTTGAGCCACCTCTGATGCGGCGGTCATTTTTACTGTCTGTCTCTCGCGGCCTAGTCTACATCAACGCACCGGGCCACACTTGTCTGGATGAACTGTTTATTGAGTATGAGCAAGTCACTACTTGGGAAGCCCGGTTTTCTTCCAACAAATTGGAGGCAAATTTTCATATATTATCAGTTGCCGTCTGCACTGGATGTTTCAATGGGCAGGCGCACCAGTCGCCGCTACTACATTTTGGTTAACTTCAAATCGCCAGTTGGAAGGAACCATTGGCCGAGTTGCTGACACGGCTCATACGGGATCATTTATAACCCGACAGTTGGCCACCGCAGTCACCTCAACCTTCTATGGATTCACATCGTGCTATCAACACCAATGATATACAAGTTATGCCGGTTTATATCACAGTCAAATATGGAGAGCCTCAAGCCAACTCCTCGAGTCACCTTTGAGACTCGGGGGCTACAATGACATGACTCAGCAAATCTTGCTAGTTTCAGCAAATTTAAGAACCCCAGGACGATGGAGGGAAAGAGAACCCGGTCCCGGAGGCTACTGTTATTTGAAGGCCGTCAGAAAATTTCCGGCTTAGAAAGTATATGACAATTACAAAATCCCGGCTCAATGAAGAAGTTCCGGGTCATCAGAAGAGATTCCGGTTTAAAATCTGATTCAAGGGAAGTGAGTCTCACTGAAGCTCTCAAATATCCGGTTTACAATCCGGCTCAAGGGAAATTTGTTCTCCCACAAAGCTCTGAAGCTCTCAAATCTGGTTTGAGAATTTCCGGTTCAAAAAGGAATTAACTTCTCGCAAGTTCGAGTTTAAAGGCCGTCAGAAAATTTCCGGCTAAAAATGAAGATTTCGGTTTAAAATCCGGTTCAAGGGAAAGATGTCTCCCACAAAGCTTTGAAGCTCTCAATATCCGGTTCAAGATCCCGGTTCAAGAAGAATTTATCTCTTGCAAAAAAGTTAAAAATTACCGAAGAGGACCTGCTGCCATGATGCGCGGTTCAAACATGGATATCCTGCCTTATTGGCCTAACATATTGATCACATGGGGGCTTCTGCTTCATAAAGCGGGGTCTTTGTTCTTTTTTACATCATGCGTGGTTACACGGAGGTTCTGTCTTAAAGCGGCCTCCGGTTTACCCCTTGAAATTTGCTTTTTATATATCACTTGGGGCCTTGGTCGTGTCCGAACCAACGCGACACCTTTTGATAGGCGACAACCACCAGATCACTTGGGGACATGGCAAGTCTGAACCAGTCACGCCTCTTGATCGGCCTAAGGCCACAAAATCACTTGGGGGCTTGGTCGAACCCGAACCATTGCCACGCCTCTTGATCTGGCATATATGCCACGAATCATTTGGGGACCTGGCTGACTTGAATCATTGTCACTCCTATTGGGGGCTTGGTCCTGTCCGACCATGGTAATACCATCTGATCAGCTCAGTATAGCATATTTTTGCAAATGGTTTTATTATTGCCTTTGCTTGAAATTTTCTTTAATAAATATTTCTTCTTTGTTGCGTTCTTAAACCGACAAGATTCGCAGACCGTTTCGACTGTCAATTTACGGAACGCGGTCAATTCTTAATCCGGAGATTATTTGCCCGGTTTGATTTTTTGATTTTATGTTACCATCTTATTATGGAGTAAACCGGTGTTTATTAACCCGGCTTAACTTTCGACTACAAGTTGTCAGTACATGACTAATTATGATCCGGCGATTATTAACCCGGTCTGGTTTGACTACGAGTCACCAGTATTATATATGGTTAAACCGGTGTTTATCACAACCCGGTACGGTTTATCATAAACCGACACAATATGGAAGGAGTTATCAGTACTCAAAATTTGGATTATTACCTCTACTACAAAAAGTTGGTAAACCAACGAGGTGATTCAATGTTACAGGTATGATATATTTCATATTTAATTAAATTCTTACGTGCAGCCTTGGTTATAAACCCCGGTTATATGTTGGGCATTATGATCCGTCCGGCAGTAAACCGCCAGGACACTTTAAACTTGTTGTATGCAGAAACAGGTTGAATAAAGCATGATTATAAATTATCCGGTGTTTATTAAACCGGCCTGGCTTTGGATTATACGTCGCCAATATATATTTGGATTGCGCCATTGGAATCATGCGCTTATAAATGATTGGGTCATATTATTCAAATAGCCAAACTTGGTTGAATTTTCATTATGATATTGGATGAATAAGGTTTCATACCGGATTATATTATCTTGAATAGCCAACATGGCTGGATTTTTATTATGGTTATTAATATTATGATTGAGGTTTTCAAAGTCGCTTTAGCGCAATGGATATTATGTTATCAATGGATATATTCTACAATTGAAGGAATAGTCCCGAGTTGCTGCAGGCTTACAACCCGGCACTTGGGGGCTACATTATTGAACTTGAGATTACATCAAATATGCAAGTCTCATGTCGCTGCAAGCATGCACCATGACACTTGGGGGCTAATGCAAAGTCATTCTTTGTTCATTTTATTGAAGACCCGACTCATCACATTATAATGAGCCGGCCCTTGGGGGCTACCAATTGCTCCTATTAAACAATTCAAGGTACAAAGCTTTTTATTCATTATATTGAAGGGTCCACTGCTCAGTTGGTAAAGCAAAAGTCTCTTAACCTTGTGGACGGGAATTCAAGCCCCATGATGGGGGTTACATCATATGATGTTATTTTCATTGAAGTATCTATCAAAGTCCATGCTCATTATTGCATAATGACCCGGCCCTTGGGGGCTACACTGGTTGAAGTTTTTATGAGCATCAGGAAATTACAATTCCCAGGTTGCTGCAAGCATAACAACCCGGCACTTAGGGGCTACATAATATGGAATGTTCAGTTTTACTAAGTGACTGGGATGAACAACATGGATTTCTTCAAAGTGGCAGTAACTATATGAAAACAAGTCTCAAATCATCACTTTGTTCTATTCAAGACTTGGGGGCGACAGGTAATATGGATATAGGGGAGAAAAAATCTTCAAATGCTCAGTTTTGAGCAATAATTATGACCTGGAGTTGGTGACAATTATGACTTGGTGCCATCCATATTTACAATCCGGCAATTTTGGTAATATTAATCCGGCAAATTTTACATCTTCAAACCGGCTGAATATCAGATGAGTATGTCAAGACCAATATTTCTTAAAACCGGCGCCTCGGAAGCCGATTCAAGTGGATTATTCTTCACATTATTTTTTCTATAAGAAGCCAACATCAACAATTTGAGTATGAAGCTGGTTATTAACCCGGATTTTCTAGAAGGAGGTGACAAGGATTTAAGGATGATCAAGTGCCGGTTTACAAGAGTATTTAAACCGGAGCACAACCCGACGAATTTGTTCTTATGTTTGTGTTGCAGATCAGTTTAAGATGGATGAATCCAAATTAAACTGGGGGCTAATGTCGGGGATATACCCCGCGGTGTAAACCGGCCGGAAGGATAATCCGGCCGGACTTGGCGATTCACCGGCGACCTGCACAGACCAGACGGTTTACAGTTCATTGGTAATCCGGCAGGCGGGCCAGAGGAGCAACAAGACCCGGCGGCCTGTCTGGCGGTTCATGAAGGCCGGTTCAACCATTGTGGGCCGGTTCAAGAGGAAAGGAATATTTGCCTTACAAGGAGTTAAGACCAACACTTGTATCCGGTATGTATTAGAGATAGACTAGTCCTAATCCTAATAGGACTCCACATGTAAACCGCCCCTTCAACATATATAAGGAGGGGCAGGGCTCCCCAAAGAGGGACGAGTGAGAAGTGACAAAGCTACAAGCAAGAAACAATCTCTAGGGCTAGACACAACTAGAGGAGAGCCGGTTTACGGCGACTCCCTCGTGATGATAATGAGACCTAGCCTCAAACAGCATGTAGGGTTGTTACTGGATGATGTTTCCCGGGGCCCGAAGCTGTCTAAATCCCTGTCTTGTGTTGCGTCTCCCGATTCCACTCAACCCCTCTCAAGCTACCACATAGATGCGTTGGCCTCGCGACTAAGTCCTTACACTAGGACATCTGCCGTGACAAATTCACGACAAAGTAGGTCCCTTGAGTTTGAGCGGGAGGTATTTGATGGCCTGAAGATCATCACCGCAGGCCATATGAATGTGGAGAAGAAAATCCTCAATCCACACCGCGGGGTCTGTTGTGCCATCGTATTATTCGATGTTTACGGGTTTAAACCCTTTTGGGAAATCATGTCTCATTACTTCGCCGGTGAAGGAGAGGGGCTGTGCGGCACCTCTATATCGGGCCATGTTGTGACGTGGCTCGGATGGAGCTCGTCTGCGGTTTTCAGCCCGGACGTGGTTATGTTTGTCACGTTCAGCCAGATGGCCGTCGTCGCGTGTCGGGGCACGCCCCCGTGATCTATAGATCGATCTTGTCTGACCTGCTCTATTTTCCAAATCATGCCGCAGGTCATGTATGTGTCCCCGAGCTATTGTATTTCTGTTTGTTCGGTGAGGTAGCACGGGCTGGTATTCGGCTTGAAGTGTCATTTTGTCCTGGCCACGTGGTGGTCGGTCAGCCGCATTGTACCTTTGTAGGACGGGCTCCAGCGCCTCGTCATCAAACTGTGGTAACAGTTTGCGCTTCGGGTAGCTTTTGGTTGGGCGCTCGAGGCCATATTCTTCGGCTGCCAGGAGATCAGTCCATTATTCATTGAGCAGATCTTGATCAGCTTGAAGCTGCTGGTGCTTATTTTTCAGGCTTCTTGCAGTGGCAATGAGTTGACTCTTAAAGTGTTCCTATTCGGAGGGCTCTTCAGGCACGATGAAATCTTTGTCGCCGAGGCTAACCTCCTCTTCGGAGAGCGGAAGGTAGTCACTATCTTTCGAGTCTTCGTTCATGGCCTGTTTTCCTTTGCTGACTCGCCCATCATCCTGTTCCTCCTATTCAGAGGTCGGCTCAACAGGGTCTTCATTGTTTTCAGCACCGTCCGGAGTGTTCTCCTCTTCTGTGACGGTATTGCTGTTTTTACTACGGCATGGCTTAGAGCGGCGCCGCTGACGTCGGCGCTTCAGCTGTATCCTAGGAGGTTTATTCTCGACTAGATTTTCATCGTCACCGTTATTTTCTTTGGGTGTATCCACCATGTATATGTCGTATCAGGAGATGGCTATCCAACGCCCCGTAGGCAGTGATTCTTGCTCCTCTCTGGCATCGTCGTCCATACCGTCGATGTCTTCGGAATTGTAATCAAGGATGTCAGTTATATCATTGACAGTGGCTACAAAGTGGGTGGTGGGTGGGAAATAAAGTTCCGAGTCATCCGTTTCCCGTTCGAACCAGACATAGTTCGGCTGAAAATCCTCCGATAGGGAGAGAGATTTTAATGAATTTAACACGTCGCCCAAATGCGAGTGCTAGAATATGTCTGCGGAGCTGAACTCCAAGACCGACACCCAACTAGGTTCTATGGACGCGGATGCATGTGGTCCAGAATCTATGGCCGAAGACGAGTCTGGGGTTCTGGTGACACAAGCCCCGGCCGATGCTGGGTCTGTGTGCGGCTCGAGCGCTGCCGAGTCTGCGGCCTCCGTAGCAGGCTTGAGCTTCCCGTCTTTGGACGTAATAGTCCGCTCTGACTCTAGGTCCCGGGCGGTCACAGGCGCTATCTCTTGTATGTGGCCCGATGACAGATCTAGGTCATGTTCATCATGATGGCCGAGGACAGCCGTCATGGGCTCGAATCCGTCGAAGATCAAGTCTCCGCGGATATCAGCCATGAAATTCAGGCTTCCAAATCTGACCTGATGGCCAGGGGCGTAGCTATCGATCTGCTCCAGATGGTCAAACGAGTTGGCCCACAGTGTGAAGCCGCCAAATACGAAGATCTGTCCGGGGAGGAAGACTTCCCCCTGGACTGCATTGTTGTAGATGATTGATGGAGCCCTCAAGCCTATTTTGGACGATACAGTGTAACTCTGAATGAAAGCACCAATGTCGGTGTCAAAACCGGCGGATCTCCGGTAGGGGGTCCCGAGCTGTGCGTCTAAGGCTAATGGTAATAGGAGGCGGGGGGCACAATGTTTACCCAGGTTCGGGCCCTCTCTATCACTACAAATTAAATACACTTCTGTGATGATACGTGTTTGTCACAGTAGGTCGCGTTTTTTTTTCATGCATGTACATCCATGACGATTTTATGACAGAATCAAGATAGTCATATGCGTGCTGTCGTAGAAGTGTTCCATGACATTACCAAAATTATCATCACGGAAGTGTCCTCTTCCATGACGATAAATCGCGCGTCACAGAAGTGCTTTCGTCAAGGGTGACCGACACGTGGCATCCACCGTAATGGAACACCGTTAAGCTATCGGGTAGGGTTTTGGATCCGATAACCCGTTAACAGCCCCAACCAATAGGGATTTTCCACGTGTAAAATCATCATTGGCTGGAGGAGACACATGTCAGGTCCGCGTTAGCACAGGTGTCACTCATCCAATAGGCAAGACGCGCCGATGATATGTGGACACGTGGACCAGACCATCAAGTTTAAATGGGCCGGCCCAACTAAAGGCCCACAAGATTTTGCGGACCATAATGGGTTAGCCCAGCTAAAGGCCCACGAGATTTTGCGGACCATAATGGGCTGGCCCAGCTAAAGGCCTACAAGATTTTTTGGGCCATAATGGGCCGGCCCAGGTAAAGGCCCACAAGATTTTTGTGTGCCATAATGGGTCGGCCCAGGTAAAGGCCCACCAGATTCTTGCAGATCATAATGGTACGGCCCAGCTAAAGGCCCACGAGATTTTGCCAACATTAACGGGCCGGCCTAGCTGTGGGCCCACAAGGTTTTGAGGACCCTAGTAGGTGTAACGCCTCGGATTCGATGCACCAGGTGTCTGCCAGTTATTCGCCGTCATTTCCATGTCATTTGCTTGCGTGTTGCATATTGCCATGTCATCATGTGCATTTCATTTTGCATACGTGTTCGTCTCATGCATTCGAGCATTTTCCCCGTTGTCCGTTTTGCAATCCGACACTCCTATGTCATCTGGCATCCCCTTCTTGTCTCTTTTCGTGAGCGGGTGTTAAACATTCTCAGAATGGACCGTGATTTGCCAAGCGGCCTTGGTATAGCACCGGTAGACCGCCTGTCAAGTTTCGTGCCATTTGGAGTTCGTTTGATACTCCAACGGTTAACCGGGGAACAGCAAAAGCCTCTTTTGTTTGCAGCCCAACACCCCTTCAAAGTGCCCCAATAACCCATCCAAACCCCATCCATGCTCTCGGTCGTTCGATAACGATCGCGTGGCCCAAAACCGCTCCTTATTTGGACTCTCCTAGCTCCCTCTACCTATAAATATGTGCCCCTCCCAGATTTTCGCACAGATTAACCCTAAATTTTCCCTCCACCGCCGCCGGACGTGTCCGCGACGACCGGACACGTCCGCCCCGCTCCCCCGTCCAACCGTGCGCCGCCATGTGGCCTGCGCCGCCGGCCCGCAGCCGGCCCCCGCGGCCCGCGCCCTCCCAGCGCGTC
>NC_041391.1:438633518-438744866 GCF_002162155.2 Triticum dicoccoides | reverse complement strand
GCCCGGCGCCGCCGCCTGTCCTCTGGCCACGGCGCCCCCGCCGGGAACCCTGCTCGCCACCCTTCGGCCGCCGCCCCATCGTCCTTCTCCACCCGGCCCCGCGGCCATCTCCGCCGCCGCGCCTCCCCGTCCGCGCCCCGTCGCCGGATCCGGCCGGATCCCAACCTCCCCGAGCCTCTCCGGCCTCCCCGAGCCTCTCCGGCCATTTCCTCCCCGACCCCGGCGAGTTCTCCGGCGATCCTCGAGCTCCGCGCCCCAGATCTGGATCTGAGAGGACCCAAGGTTGACCCCGTTTTTCGTCTAATTCCCCAGATCTGTAACATTTTCATGCCCTGTTCCTCGCACCACAACTCTGCATCCGTAGCTCCGATTTGTGCATGTAATATATTAAAATGTTCGTTGTGAGATGATCTTCATTTCAATCCATTGAGCCATGCTTTTTTGAGTTCATCTTGATGCCCTAATCATCGTTGCAAGAGTGCTATATGATGTTAAACTGCTGTGTGTTAACAGAACTTGATGATTTGTCTTTTTCGTTGCATTTGTGTGCATCCTTTGGGCATGAGCTCTACATGTGTTTTGTGCTTCATCATGCCATCTTTACAGTGGTGCAATCCATGTATTTTGTGAGCCTTGTAGGGAGTGCATTGAGCTCGTGAAGTAGGGTACTTGTTGTTGCTGTTTTGCTAGTCTGAATCTGTTATATCATGATGCTATGTAAACCTGCTGCTACAAGTCATTCTATGCATAATATGGAGATGTTCACTAAGGATGATTTGTTATACATGTCATGCTCTATCCATCCACGCCCATGGTTGCATTTATAGCCTGCTGTAACTTGTTGTAACCTTGCTCTCAAATTGCTAAATAATATTTCTGTCAGCCTGTTAACATTAAGATCAGTTTTGCCATGAACTTTGCTAGTGATCCATGTACCGTATGAACTTGCTCTTGCCATGCTTAGCTTCATAAACATGTATTCTTACTGTTGGTTGCCTTGCCATGCCATGTATTTCTCTATGGTGAGTGGTACAAGCTCACCAACAGGCCTACTCATTGTTGTTCCTCCCATGTCTGAATTTGTCATATCATTTGCCATGTTTACATGGGTGCCATCATATCTTCTGTGCCTTTTTGGCTCATGGTCATTAACGGAATTTTGTTCTATGCAATTAGTAGATTCATGCCATGCCTTAGTTTTCCATGATAAGTTCCTGTAGCATGTTGTTTGATAGCTCTAAACATTGCAACCTGATGTTATTTTCTGCTAAGTCTGAAACTGTTATTATTTGCAATCTTGTCATGTCCTTTTGAGCATTTCTAGTGATTTCTGGAGATAGCTCAGTGTTCATGTTTGGTCATGCGTTACCTGTACTTCATGACCATGCCTTTTGTTCTTATGTTTAGGTGTTGTAGCTTATTGTTTTGATGCTTGCTAGATGCCTAGTTGCTGTTTTGGTCAGATTATTGTTATGTCTTGTATAGAGTGTATGTGTTGAACCGTTGCTCCGTTTTGAGTGTGCTCTATATGAAACTTGCTTAGAATTGCATGTAGTTTCATATTATAATGTTGCATCCTTGTTTTGAGGTGTTTGCTTGATGTTTGTATGCATTTTGCATCAATGCCATGTTTGACTTGTTTTGCTCATATCTTCTAGGCCGTAGCTCTGAACTAAATGAACTTTATATGTAACTTGACTAGAATCTCATGTAGATCATCTTGGTGCATTTTAGCTTGCTGTTAAACAACTTCAACTTAATGTTTTTCAGATCTGGACCAATTCCGAAATTTGCATACGAGGACTTACGGGAATTGTTATATGTTGTTCCCGGCCTCATTTAAACTTGCCTTGATGTGCTGTTCTTGATTGCATCATCTCTTGCCATGAGTAGCCTCATTTAGTTTTGTCATGCATCATACTTGGTTGAGCATCATGTCTTGTTCTTGTGTGGTGTGTTTACCATGTTGTGTGCTTCTTTTCGATAGTTCCTGTTTCGTTGCGATCGTGAGGATTCGTTCGTCTACGCTTGGTTCGACTTCATCCATTTGTCTTCTTCATGGACTCGTTCTTCTTCCTTGAGGGATTTCAGGCAAGATTACGGTCACCTTGGATCTCATTACTATCATTGCTATGCTAGTTGCTTCGTTCTATCACTATGCTGCGCTACCTATTCCTTGTTGATCAAGCCTCCCCAAATTGCCATGTCAGCCTCTAACCTTTTCAACCTTCCTAGCAAACCGTTGCTTGGCTATGTTACCGCTTTTGCTCAGCCCCTCTTATAGCGTTGTTAGTTGTAGGTGAAGTTGAAGATTGCTCCATAATGGACATGACTATGTTGGGATATCACAATGTCTCTTATTTAATTAATGCATCTATATAAACTTGGTAAATGGTGGAAGACTCAGCCTTATGCCTGGTGTTTTGTTCCACTCTTGCCGCCCTAGTTTCCGTCATACCGGTGTTATGTTCCCGGATTTTGTGTTCCTTACGCGGTTGGGTGATTTATGGGACCCCCTTGACAGTTCGCTTTGAATAAAACTCCTCCAGCAAGGCCCAACCTTGGTTTTATCATTTGCCTCACCTAGCCCTTTTTCCCTTGGGTTTCCGGAGCCCGAGGGTCATCTTTATTTTAGCCCCCCCCCGGGCCAGTGCTTCTCTATGTGTTGGTCCGAAACGAGCAACCTACGGGGCCCTCTCGGGGAAACTCGAGGTTTGGTTTTACTCGTAGCTTGACTTATCCGGTGTTGCCCTGAGAACGAGATATGTGCAGCTCCTATCGGGATTGTCGGCGCATCGGGCGGCTTTGCTGGTCTTGTTTTACCATTTTTGAAATGTCTTGTAAACCGGGATTCCGAGACTGATCAGCTCTTCCTGGGAGAAGGTATATCCTTCATTGATCGCGAGAGCTTATCATGGGCTAAGTTGGGACACCCCTGCAGGGTATTAAACTTTCGAGAGCCGTGCCCGCGGTTATGTGGCAGGTGGGAATTTGTTAATGTCCAGTTGTAGATAACTTGACACCAGATCCGAATTAAAATGCATCAACTGTGTGTGTAGCCGTGATGGACTCTTTTCGGCGGAGTCCGGGAAGTGAACATGGTTTTGGGTTATGTTTGGCATAAGTAGGAGTTTAGGATCACCTCTTGATCATTGTTAGCTTCATGACCGTTCCATTTGTTCTCTTCTCGCTCTCATTTGTGTATGTTAGCCACCATACTTGCTTAGCTGCTGCTGCAACCTCACCACTTTACCCCTTCCTTTCCCACTAAGCTTTGCTAGTCTTGATACCCATGGTAATGGGATTGCTGAGTCCTTGTGGCTCACAGATTACTACAACAACAGTTGCAGGTACAGGTTATGTGATGATCATGACGCGAGAGCGATGTTTGCTTGGTTTGGAGTTTCTTCTTCTGCTTCTTCTTTGATCAGGGGATAGGTTCCAGGTCAACAGCCTGGGCTAGCAGGGTGGATGTCGTTTGAGCTTCTGTTTGTGTTTCATCTGTTGTCAGATGGTGCTCTTGTGTAAGATGATGTTGTATTCATGTGGCATTGTATGCCTTTGTATGTATCCCCATCTATTATGTAATGTTGATGTAATGATATCCACCTTGCAAAAGCGTCTTCAGGATGCGCTTCTATCCTTGGTGGGACCTTCGAGTTCCTTTAGGATAGGGTCGCATCTTGGGCGTGACAAGTTGGTATCGGAGTCTCGACCGACCATAGGAGCCCCTTGTTTGATCGAGTAGTTTGGCCGTTGTTGAGTCTAGAAGAAAACTGTTTTCGAAGTCTAGTTATATCGAAGAGTAGGAATTCTTTTTACTCCTCAGCCCCTCCGTCGCTCTAGTGAGGAATCTTGACGTAGGTGTTTTGAATTACTCCTCTTCCCTTTCAAACTTTCTTTAGGATCACGCAGTTGGTTTTTCGATCATTGTTCCTCAACTCTTTTCATCCGGTGCATTTCCCATCAAGTTGACTCATGCCTCTTCATCTTTGCCAAGTTCAATCCTCAGTTGTTTTCTTTTTCCCACCCGCCCACCCTTTTCCTTCTCAGAGCCGGAGTCCGTAATCGAGTATCCATCCTACTCGTGTGAAGCCTTTGCATTCCTTCAACCAGTGTTTTCTATTCAAGTTATTCGTCGGTTCCCCTTCCAAGTTGCCTTTGTTTTCCCGCCCTCCCACCCTTTTTCTTCCCGGAGTCTGAGTCTCTTTCGACCATTAATTTCATTTGTGCGGAGCCTTTTCAGTCTTCCCTCAATTATTTCAACCGGTGAATTCTCGTCTCGTTCGGCATTCTTCATCTCTTCTTCTTTTCTGGTGGATTCAATTCAAGTTTTTTGGGTTGATCACATTCTTTTCCTTGGATCAAGTGTTCTCCTTGCTCATTTGCCTCTCGCCATTCAATCATTCTGGAGTTCGGAAGACATCTCAGGAGATTCGTCTATGTTCGAATTAATTCGAGGTTGTCACCTCATTCAAATATTTCAGTTGTTCCGGTGCTTCACCTATTTGTTCAACATCCCTTTCCAACGGTGTTCTATTTTAGTGGGCCCTAACCCATAGGTCTTTCCCAGGATCTTACCTGACTCTTCTAATTCCCTGGAGTTATTCTCAATTCTTTTCAAAGTGTGACGTAAGTATGTATTCCATCAGTCACATGCCTTCTCCAAGATCGCTTTCAAATTCTTTTCAAGAAGTTTGTGCTTCTAATTCTTCCTGTTCTCTTGTATCTAAATCCCCTCAATCATATTTGTTCTTCTAATTCTTCCCGATGATTCATTCTCTTTCGTCATTCAATTTTCGAATTCTTATGGTGGTTCATCCAAGATTCTTTTTCCTTGATTATCATTTTAATCCATTCGTTCTTTCCAATCCTACCGGTGGCTCATGAAGACCTTCTCATGTTGGCCCCATGTCACTTCTCAATCCCTTTTCAAGAAGAATAAGTAGTATGCTAAATCCATTGCTTGTCATCAATCTAAGTTGATGAAGGGTAAGTATACAATAAATACTATTCTTATTTCCTCCAAGTGTTTAATCCCCTCCTTCAGAGTTTGTTCGTGATGAATAAATTCTAGTTCCAAGTGTTTTCATCTTTTCTTTTCCGGAGTTCAAATTTCCTCGGTCATTTCGTCGGAACATACATCTAAATCATCACAAGGCTCATCTTATTCTATCATCCTTCATCCTATCTCATCATCTTTTGTCATCGGAGTTCTTCATGGTGGTTCTTCACGATTTAATTCATTCTTCCACAGTTCATCAAGATTTTTGTTAGTGGAGTTCAAGTATCTTTTCTTCTCGCGTCTCGAAAGGCAATTAATTCTCTGTATTCTTTTGAAGTGGAGTTTTGCATTTCTTCGTTCTTCTCAGATATCCAATCATTTCCATTTGTGGCCGATTATCACCTTATGATCTTGAGATGTTACCCATAAGACCACAACAAGCTTATTCTTTTCGTTGTTACCCATAGATAACTTGACACCAGATCCAAATTAAAACGCATCAACCGTGTGTGTAGCCATGATGGTCTCTTTTCGGCGGAGTCCGGGAAGTGAACACGGTTTTGGGTTATGTTTGGCGTAAGTAGGAGTTCAGGATCACCTCTTGATCATTGTTAGCTTCATGACCGTTCCATTTGTTCTCTTCTCGATCTCATTTGCGTATGTTAGCCACCATACTTGCTTAGCCGCTGCTGCAACCTCACCACTTTACCCCTTACTTTCCCATTAAGCTTTGCTAGTCTTGATACCCATGGTAATGGGATTGTTGAGTCCTCATGGCTCACAGACTACTACAACAACAGTTGCAGGTACAGGTTATGCGATGATCATGACGTGAGAGCGATGTTTGCTTGGTTTGGAGTTTCTTCTTTTGCTTATTCTTTGATCAGGGGATAGGTTCCAGGTCGGCAGCCTGGGCTAGCAGGGTGGATGTCGTTTGAGCTTCTGTTTGTGTTTCATCCATAGTCGGATGGTGCTCTTATGTAAGATGATGTTGCATTCGTGTGGCATTGTATGCCTTTTGTATGTATCCCCATCTATTATGTAATGTTGATGTAATGATATCCACCTTGCAAAAGCTTCTTCAAGATGCGCTTCTATCCTTGGTGGGATGTTCGAGTTCCTTTAGGATAGGGTCGCATCTTGGGCGTGACATAGGCCGGCCCATTAACTGGCTGCCATGTTTTGGGCCAAATGTCGGCCCATATTTGATCCGGTCCATTAATGGCCTGCCACGTTCCGGGCCTAATAATGGCCCATATGAGATCCGACCCGTTAAAAGCCTACCATGTTCTGGGCCAAATTACGGCCTAGATCAGGTCTGGCCCATTAAGAGGCTTTGGGCTAAATTATGGCCCATATCAGATTCGGCCCTTCAACTGGACGCTATGCTTTTTGGCCCACTTGCTAAAGGCCCATTTAGTAATTCAACCTGTTATTAGTTTCGGCCTGTTGAGGGCCTATTTAACATATCGGCCCTATATTAATTTCGGCCTATTAAAAGCCCGTCATATAGTTGGGCCTAACTACGACCTGATTTGCATCCGGCCTGCTCGCAGCCGATATCTGATTGGGCCAAACTAGGACCGAGACAATTTTGGCCTATTAAAAGCCCGTGATTTCATTTGGACAAGCATGGGTCGGGGTCCATTTTGGGCTGCTGCCGGCTTGTGAGCTGTTCGGCACATTTCAGGCCCAACCTACTTCTCAGCCTCCTAAAAGCCGGAATCTACTAGTGGGCCAATTTACCTTTGGCCTTTTAATGGACAAAGATGACGGGGGCCATGATGTAGATCATACATCGTGATTGCATGACGGCCCGATTATGTACCGTAATTTTACGATATGGCATGTTTACTGCGAAGACTGGATATATATACAGTAAAATAACTGTAGCATCGTGAATAAGAAAAAACCTAGACTATACAATAAAGAAATTACGGCATATTACATCCACTAGGCATCAAAGTTCGCCACTATGATAATAAAGCACAAGCAGACATCAGATTACATACACTGGGCATCAAAGATCGCCACCAGTGTAAATAAACACGCCGACAAAATAATATACAAAACCGACATTACTTCAATAGAGTCCAAGAAAGGTTAGCCCTGCTGGGGAGCTGCAGCGCAAGCGGCTGAGCAAGATGATGAGACTGCGCTTGTTCAACACTTATATCTTCCTGACTCTAAAAGAAAAACACGCAGGTAGATGACAGGTTTTGCACATAAAAGTATTAGTTCTAACAATTCATCACATTTCTTACTGATGAATAAAGTGACACAGTTTAAAATTGCATTAACACAATATGGTATTGTTCAGGTCAAGACATGGCAAGAAATGACATTGTGAAGGAGCTGGCAGCTTCACGACACCACTGGATTACAGATCAAGAACTCATAAGTATCAATGGTTAGTGTGATGTCAATTTATCCCATTTCAGATTGGCAAATAAAGAGAATGTTTAAATAATAGTAGAATGATATGACATTGTTCATAGTTAAGACATTGCAGAATATGACATTGTGCTGTAGTGGGTAGGTTCACCACACCACTGGATTACGGATGAAGAACAGAAGCATACATGCAGTGCGAAAGAAGATCACTTGCTTTGTATAGGTTAATTTACATGGTATGAAGAAGGAACTTGGTTGTGCAACTGAAAACTTAAATTGAGAAGGACAAACTTTTGTTTATGAACTACATAATAAACTTTAAACATGCAATTTCATGCAAACACCAAAAATAAAAAGTTGTTGCAGTCATGCCTAACCAAATATACACAACAAAGTTTGAAGGCTTGAGAAGGACAAACTTACATTATTGGTGAAGACAGGCTCTATAAAGCCCTTGTCCATGCTGATGGGGGGATTCAAGAAGTTTACCGCAGAATCTTCTTCATAAGCATTTCCTTTATTCTACATTTTGTTAAGAGTAAATATAGATGTGATAATATATGATAAAATGGAGAATATTTAAGATAAGATGAAGAGTGATGCTACATAACCAAGTAGCTATAAATGTAAGTGCAGTGATACAAGCAAAAGGTACAGCCAAGAGCAATGCACAGCTAAACTTCTTCAGTACCAACCTTATGGTAAGAGTAAACTTAGATTTGATGTGTAGAAAATGGAGGGCAAAGGAAAATAAGCTACAGAGTGATGGTACATGAACAACTACCTGTCATTATAAGTACACTGATAAAGGATGGCATGTAGTTACAAGAACAATGCAGAGCTAAAAAAATCATTGGCATTGGATATATTCTACACCAATGTAACCATTCATACAGATCAGATAATTTGGAGCGAACAATTGATAAGCAAGCTATCATGCATACTGCTGTCACATAATGAACCAGGTACGTATGCAAGTATAGTGATACAGGACAATAGGTACTAACAAGAGCAAAGCAGCAGGCAGCATATTTGCGATATCCTGTCGTTCTTTTCAAACCGGAATTCTTCTTCGAGTAGATTTCCTGCAAAAAAGATCCGTAAGGCACATGCGGAAAAGTAGAAGTTCAAATTGTCATGTGATTTCATAGACAGTACCTCATCCTGGGAGCGAGACCAGTGCATAACAAGGTTTTTCCATTCAATGTCTTCTAAATTTAGCACAGGAGACTTCACCGGAAATTCGTTTATAGACTTGCCATCAAAGTGTGATTTCCTCAGGTAACACCGATACTGCTGCAATGCTTCCTTGAAAAGCACAAGCAAGCTTTGCTCGTCATGACTATCCAGATTGACCCTCGCCTAGCTACAACAATGTAATGTAAATCATTGATGTGTTGAATCAGCAGAAAACAGGAAAATAATAACCATGAATAATAGCACTTATACGTAAGTTGGACAGGAAGATGTGAAAATGGTGTTTGTCTTCACTATAATCTTCCCATGATGGGAATATATGCATGTAGTCCCTAACAACATTGAAAGTATTGCCTTTTTAACTGGGAATAAATGGAATGGGGTTCCAATCTGCAGGAATTGGCCGTCCCTGCAGTTGGGATAGGTCTTCGGCCGGTGGACTTGCTGTACTTTTAGCTGGAGTGGGATTTTTCTATGGTATGGCTGGTGCTATGGAAAATGAAATCGGTATGCCTTTTGCTGGAGTGCGGGTCCTGTATGGTGGGGCTAGTGGTGTGGCCAGTGAAGTATGGGTACAGTCTGCTGGAGTCGGTCCTAGGTTTTGTGTCACTGGTTGTACAGCCAATATAAGTGGGGTGCTTCTGATTTCTCCGGCACCACCACGTTTTTCAAGGACTTTGCTGGTGCTCCTTCAGGTTCGGCAATCACCCTCTTCCTTTTTGACGTCTAATGCACAAGAACAACATTTGAGTGGAAAGACATGGTATGATGACAGATGGAATATGTATAGATAATGGATGGGCATGGCATCTCGACATATATGATGAGTAAACTAAGCAGATGGCGGTGCAACAAAGTAGAAGAAATGCAAGACAACATATGCAAGATATGCGCAATCAATGAAACCTTACCAAATTAGAATAGGCACCTTGATGGGTGAACAGGACATGCCATCTTCCTTTGACTCCTTGAGGTTAGAATAGTCATTAGGATCATATTCTGAACAAGAATCAGCAGGTGGGAAGCGTATGAGTTTCATTGCATCCAGAATGGCACTCAATGCCTTGGTGCCAATTTTGTAAGTCATTTCAGTGTTTAGCTTCAAGAGTGGACTGCTGCTAGTGCGACACAAAGCAGCTACACAGATTATAGTGTAGATATAACGGGGAAAACCGTAAGCATCAGAGTAAAATCAGCAAAGTGGAACTTGCTGGAATATATGTGCTAGTACTGCCGGTACAGCTAGAAAGGCTTCGAATACCAGTTCTCTTCGACTGAAGGTGCGGTACTATTAATATCAGTGTAACTCTCAAAGGCGACACAACTCCCCGCATTTCCTTGCTATTCTTATAGGATTCAAGTGGGCAGGTCACTACAAATCCTATTCCTATGTTTGCAAAATCCTACGAATCAAAGAGGCTCAAAGTGTCCATCACAACCGACCGTATAGACCTCTACACTGCAAATGTCCTTGCTCATCTTCAGTACAAGGAACATACTGTACTACTATCATACTCCCTCCGTTCCAAAATATAAGTCTTGGTAGAGATTTCCACTATGGATCACATACAGATGTATCCAGATACATTTTAGAGTGTAGATTCGCTCATTTTGCTCCATATGTAGTCCATGGTGGAATCTATACAAAGACTTGTATTTAGGAATGGAGAGAGTACATATTAAAGAAGAACGGAAGAGGAACATGGTAAAGAAGAGCAAGCAGATTTTAGATAATAAAATATTGGTTGTGCAGTGCCCACACATGATGAACCAGAGCGGATTAAGAATGCAACTCCCAACTGTCTCTCGACCATTTCAGGCGGTTGGATGAAGATCCTATGTCTCCTAACCCTTCTTCTTCCTCGTCTCTGATTCTTCCCATACAGAACTGTCGGTTGGATAATAAAATGTTGGTTGAGCAGATACGAAAGAGTACCGCCTCTGGTGCGGTGCCGTGTATGCATCTGCTGAGAATTTGACGGTGCTGCGGTAGCGATGGCTGTCGGCAGCGTGGAAGCAGATCTAGGAGGGTAGACGGTGGCGGCGGGGCGCGATGGATGAGACAGTCGTAGGAGCGTCGCCGGCAAGGTGGACAACGGCGGGGATGAAGTGAGAGGATGAGATGCAAGGATCTCGGTCTGTAGCCGTGGATGAGAGAGGTCGATCTCTTGTAATGGACAGCGGCGTCGGGGTATCAGCTCCGGCATGGTGGAGGAGGACGGAGGGGGGTGGGGTGGCGGACGGCGGCGGACGGAGGAGGGTGGGGTGGAGGGAGGAGGGTGTTTTGGCGCCCACGGAGTACGAATGGGGAAAAGGGAGGTAGAGAGGAAGGGGGGAACCATGTATTAAGGACGCGCTTGTCTCAAATGCGAGGAAATTTACAAACTTAGCCCGCGTTTCAAATTTCCTACATCACAACAATATTAGTCGGTTGGGGATAGGACGGTAATCTCGTATACACCGAATATTTGCTGACGAGTGTTTGTTTTTGGTGCCCACCGTGTATGAATATGAATCAGGGAGGGAGTCAATTTTGGCCAAGGACACACTGTGTTTTGGTCCTCGCCGTGTATGAATCCGGGTGAGAGGCGGTTACGTCATGTTTCACTGAAATTACAAGCCTGCCCCTATCAAAACCTATAGAAATCCAGCAGATAGGCTTTGCGTGGCAGGGATAAGCAGTAGTAATTTCCATCTCGCAGAATTTGGTTTGGGCGGTTACTGCGACTTTCCCCGCTTCATTCAAATTTGGATAGTGCATGTATACCGTGCCAACTCAATTCGAATCCCATTTGTATTCTATTTTTTTCTAGCAGGATCCATTTTCAAGTGGAATTAAATTCTATATACATCATTTTTTTATATATACTTTAAAAGCACAACAAAGAATTCTGCTCCTTTATATGTATAATATGATTTACAAATACAATGATCTCAAAATCTTAAGGTTGAATTCAAAAAAAATTAACCAAATTATGTTCTACTAAAATGTATGGATCAGTAATATCTACATATTAAATAACATAGATGTGCGTGAATTCATATGAGTATGCATGTTTGATAGATCAATTTTGGTTCGAATATGGATTACATGTATCATCATCTCGAATTCAAATATTTGAATCCCTTTTATGTTCACTCCTTTCACGCCCATTTCTCTCGCATGCATGCTCCTTCAGGTAGCTATCACTCTCTTTTCTCCAGCTCACCCGCACGCTCACTTCATGTTTCTCCTATCCTCACAAACATGGTCTCTTAACGTCTCCCTTGAGAAGTGTCACACTCTCCCTATCATTATACATTACACGGTTTTCATTATCTCTCACGTCTCTACTGTTCTCTTGTATCACTCGGTACCTAAGCTTTCTTTTGCACCGCCACACACACAGTCTCCACTCGTCTTTCACTTTGTCTTTCTCTCTATGGGATTCTCTCACACACCCTATATGTCTCTACATATGACTCATACCACTAACATTACTCTCTCTCTCTCTCTCCTATAGACACAACATTTGTTGCAGTCTCCTTTTCGTCTCCATCCCAGACTGACATTATTCATTTGTTTACCGATCAGACAACCCCCCCTCTCTCTCTCACAGACACACACACAACTCCTGCTTCCACTCCCCTTCCCGACTACCGTCTCTCTCTCACACACACAAAACTCTCGCTTTCGCACCCCGACTTGTATTTATCTCACAAACATTTATCGACTAGCCTCTAGATAGGTTTATACACCCGCACACTCGTGCTTCCACTATCGCATACATGTCTCTCCCCCGCTCCATGTATCTATGTAGATTTTTCTTCCCTTCTTGAGACACGCCCTCTCGATCGTGCACACACACACTATCGCCTAATTTTAAGCTGATACCTATCGCACACACACTCCTTGTGTCTTTGTCACACATGCACTCCGTCCTCCTCCACTCTCCCTCTATCTCACACACACATGGGCTTTTTGCAACAACTAGCAAGATGCCCATGCGTTGCACGGGACATCAAGATGCATTTGTATGAGTAGTTTATCTTGTGGGGGAAAAGGATCAACGAGGGAAGGCCTTATTTGCAAATGTGGAGATGGGTATGGGTATCTTTTTGCAAAATTGCCATAGTTTCCTTCCTATCCGTCAGATATAGATCGGACGGCCTATATTGCAGGATGGCAGGCACACGATCATCACCGACAATGCTTTTTATAAGAGTAGGGATAAAAAATAGAGTTGGTGATGATGGTGGGCCTGCCATCTTGCAACGTAGGTTGTCCGATTTATATCTGATGGATAGGAAGGAAAATATGGCAATTTACCCGCACTCCTCACCACATTGGCAGATAAGGCCTTCCCTCGTTCATCCTTTTCTCCCACAAGATCTTGATGTTTCAATGTACGGGCATATTGCTAGTAAGAGTAGAAGTTAGACATATACCACTTCTCAAATCTTGAAACCAACAACATTCCTCCCTTATCTCATCAAAACCGCCAAAAGAATATATTTTGAGTGAATCATAACATATTTTTAGTGATATACGTATTTCAAAACTAGACTTTTTTTCTATCAAATCGGTGAATATGTATTAATCTACTTTGATCGTGTGGCAACGCATTGGCACATTTCTAGTAGTTATTATAATTTTTTGGACACCAGACAAATGGTGGAGTACATATACGAAGAGAAGAGGCGCACGCACGCAGTCGGCCTCTCCCTGTCTCGCACACATGACTGTTGCGTAAAGGTCACGTTAACAAATAAACCCTAAAACTCTAGGTGCATGATTGCTGCATTCGCGGGTACCAGGTATGTGGCGGAGCACCTTTGTAGGAATAGTCAGCTCGCGTGATAATTTGATACATAGGAGTTGATGGTCGGGAACACAGGTGAACGACTTGGAGCGCCATGGCTTGCCAGTTGCCACAGATCGTGTAGCCACATTTAAAATATTGTTTTTTAGCGGGGTTAAGAGTTCCGATTTTCAATGGCGCGTTATAAATAGTAAGTAGTTTTTAGAATGATTGGTATGGAGCGAAAATGGAATTCATAGTACTACGTACCTCCTTGGCGTATGGTTGTATGGGTTTATGTTGCGAGATGTTGAACCTGGTAGTTCTAGGGCAAATACTCTGGTTTAGATTTAGATGCTGGGTTTTAGTAATGAAAATCGGAAGGGGAAACCCTTCTTTGATTAAAAAAATACAACCTCCATTCTGGTTTACTAGTCCCCATCCTATTTTGGGTCAAAGTTTGTCCTTGAATTTTACTTGTAAAATGTGAATGGAAAACAAGATTTTGTTATACCCAAACAAAAAAGGACTGGAGGGAGTGATTGCTCTGACACGGACGCGACCTCTCATAGCGCAGGCATTGAACCGGCGCGCCGGCCAAGAGGGCCGCACTCGCTGCAGGCCCGGCTGAGCTTGCCTCCTCGCCGCGTGCAACCAGCTTAAGACTGCCCCGCCTGCCTTCATTGAATCCGCGCGTGTGCCAGCAACACGTGCTTCCGCGAGATGGCAGGTATTTTAGAACACAAAAATGACTAAAATATAATTAATTTACGCATGGTCTTGACTTGTTGTGCTCGCACTGGTAGCAGGAACTAGTAGAGGTTTTTCTTTATTTATAGATCTCCTCACATTTTTTGGCTCTGAAGTGAATCATGGTTGTGGACATTATGTATGAATGTGCAGATATCTATGAACATGAGTTTGATGTGGAAGTTGAACTTGGAATGTCGGGCTTGCGCGTGAACTATACCATGTCCAATGCTTCGTTTGTTATTGTTTGGAAAGTAATTGTTGTTATTACATGACCCGGAAAAAATATTTTGTGCCACATTAGTAGATGCACGGACATAAAAACAGGCATGCTGACTGGATACACATTTGAACCTAGCTATTATGAAGGAAATTTTGTATTGACAACAGTTTTAGATAGCAGGAGACGCCTAGCCTGCTTTGCCTCTGCTAGCTTATTTCTGGCGTCTTCCATCTCTTCTTTGGCTTGGGTGAAGAGAGCATCTGATTTCTCTTTTTGCTTCTTCAGGAACTCAGCTACATTCTCAAGGGCTGCTGCACGCTTTCTTTCAGCCTTTACTAATGCCACGAGGACACGAACAGCTGACGACTCCACCTGGCTTGTGTGTAATCCAGCATCATCTGGGAATTTGCACATTGTGTCTAATCCATCATCTTTAGGGAACTGGCACCTTGTGTGTAATCCATCCTCATTTTGGAAACATGATCTCGAGGTTGACCATACTTCCCTCCTCGCAGGAACTGCATCCTGACATGAAGTTACTTCTTTTTTAGATCAATACTCAAAGCAACCTAGATCCATTTAGTAGAAGCCAGATAAATAGAACTCGGAGAAGTGAATTTTCAAAAGGAAAAAAATATATAAAAACAGACTACAAGGTGAGAACACCCACTTCCTACATCAAGCTAAAAACAAAAGCATTAGGACGATTAAGACTCTTCTTATTACACATCGAAGAACACCAGGCTTAAGAGAAACAGAAACTACAACATATACACATCGAAGAACACGAGGCTAAACGAAAGTAATTGAAAGGGTGTTACTTACCAAAGCTCGTTTTACAGGTTCGGTGCAGCTCCTCTTTAACTTGCCACGCTCCATGAAGATGTCCCCAATATCCCGTGTTTGGTCTTCATTGCTCCTCTGCATGTTCGCACTCGTGGTTTTAAAATCTCAACATGGCAAGAAAAATATACTACTAGTAATACTCGCGCATCTTCTAGGCAACATTAAAGCACTCGTCTGCCATGTTAGAGCATCTCCAACAGAATTGCAACGCGCGGCGCTTTAAAAAAGCGTTCACAGTGCTGAGAACGAGAAGTAGAGACTAGAGAGTACTACTAGAGGATAGTTCTCACCATAGATAGATAAAAAACATAATTCAACTACTCCTCATCGTCCGACTCCTCCTCGGTGATGTCCTCCTCCGACGTCTGACTATAGGCGTGAAGATACCGATCGTCATCGGATTCCCAGGGCGACGCTGCTCGTAGCCTCATGATGAATTGAGCATCCGCTTTTCGCCTACGCTTGTCCTCGCGATAGGCGGCTCGCTCCACCCTCCTATTATCCCTCTCTGCCCTCCTTTGCGCGTACAAATCGTGCTCGTTGATGATGTCCTGCAGGAAGTGTTGGACCCACAGCACCATAACTTCCTCGTCCATCTCGGCGATGCCGAGACGGTGCTCCCGCCTCCGGTTGTCGCAATGATCCTCGCCGGTGCTAAGCCGCGGCAGAGGCGCGAGCTCCTGCGCCTGCTCCCGCATCGGCACGTTGGGGAAGTTCAATGTTCTATGAGGCCACCGGCGGTGCCATGCCACCGTGTCGTACGCGCGGGCGGCCTTGTTGGTGGTGTCAAAATTGCCGAGGCCGAGGCGCATCCCGCAGAACCGGATCTCGGCGGAGAAGCCGCCGGAGGGGAGCGCGCGGACGCTGCGGTATCCCCAAGTTTCTTGGTGATGCGGCGGCATGGTGGCCCGGCGGCGGCGAGGCGAGAAAGAGCGGGGATAGAGCGGTGGCGAGGCACAGAGCGGGGAGAGAGCGGTGGCAAGGCACAGAGCGGTGGGAGGGCGTTGGATTTTATAAAGCGCGCCGGACGTCGCGCGCCAAAACTAGCGCACGCCCGGCAGCTTTTTCCCGCGCGCACGTGATCCTTTCCTGATGTATCTGTTACCTCTACTCTCTTCTATACTGTTATATTTATTTAATATTTTTCCCTACTTCGCTACTGTCTACGTTTTTTCTCTATACTTTTTTTTCTTATAAAAAACAGAGTTGGTGATGATGGTGTGCCTGCCATCGTGCAATATAGTTCGTCCAATTTATATCTGACAGATAGGAAGGAAACAAATGGGAATTTTGCAAAAAGATACCCATACCCCTCTCCACATTTGCAAATAAGGCCTTCCCTTGTTCATCCTTTTCTCCCACAAGATAATTACTCATACAAATGCATCTTGATGCATGCAACGCATGGGCATCTTGCTAGTTCTAAAAAACTTTCCATCATTTGCCACACTACTGGTTGCAGATGAAAAACCTACCCAAGCACAGCGTGGTATAGGAGCGACGCACAATTACAAGCTGATATTTTGTTGGACAATGGAGGCTATAGCCAATTACTTTTAAGGGAACAATAGCACCCAGGAAAGTTGAAGGGTAGGCATGAACAAAATTGGAACTGCACATGTACTGCTAAGTGATTCAATATACACATTACCAATCGAGGAGGAGAACGATGGTCGCGGCAGCCTTTGTGGGTCATGGTCGGCAACGGGAGTCAGTTCATTGTCCATGATGGTGGTACTTCTGCGCTTGGTGTCGGCTTCCAGGAAGCAGATCCGAGACCGTGGAAGACGATGCCGGGGAAGAGGCTCCGTGTACGATGACGATGGTGGACCGGCTCCAGTACGAGGTCATCGATGAGGTAGATGCACTACGGTGGACGAGTGCACCGATGTAAAGGGGAGGAGCACGAAGGCTGCGGTGTCATGGAGAAGTCTGTTTTGCGGTGGGTATAGAAAATGTGGAGTATTCAGGTGTACTACTCTGGGTGCCGGGGTGGGCTTTGCTGGTAGGGTCAACCTGAAGTTACGAAAACATCCCCCTACCAAGCGTCATCCGTAGGCCTATTTCGAAGGCTATGATGGTAACTTCCCACTACTCGAATCAGGGTCGCGGGAGATTTTCCCACCGACCTCAAAATTTTGTGACACTAAACTCCCCGTGTGGTGTGTTGAGTGATTCGGTTAAGCAACTAGCGAGTAGTACTAGTAAACTCTGCATATTAGGTTTGACCGAAGTCAAACTTCCTAAGTTTGACAAAGTTTATAGAAAAATATAAACATTTACCATAACAAATATGTATGATGTGAAAGTACATTCAATAATGAATCTAATGGTATTTATTTGTTACTGTATATGTTAATATTTTTTGTTATAAGCTTTCTGAGAGTTTACAAAACTTGACTTTGACCAATGCTAATACGCGTACTTAAATAAAAACGGAGGGAGTACACGTTTGTTTTCTTAGTTTGTAGTGAACTAATCAATTGTTGAAATTGTGAAATAAATATATTAGGCTATTGACTTCGAATGTAATGGTCTATACAATTCAATATTTACAATCATTGTCGAATCCCAAGATGTATACAAGGTCTATAGTACTTCACAACATGCTCAAACTCACATAATCCCAGTCAAATGAGAATCTAAATGCATTCCATAGTTATTACTTTGTAGGATGCAACAAAACCCACCATAACTCTACATCAGCCATTATAGAAGCAACATTTTGACATATCCCAATGTGCGAATGAAACATGCAGAGAGAGCTTGCGAAGATGGAGCAGATAGGGCAGGAAAGATTGTATGTATGTGGACGAGAGAGTAGGAGACAAACCTAATGAGACAAAGAGAGAGATAGAGAGAGAAAGAGAGAGGAAGAAGTTAGGTCTGCGAGAAAGATGGAGACATGTAATATACGTGAGATGCATGTGCATCCGGATTCTGTATACGTGGAAGGAGAAGAGACAACATGTTTGATGAGAGAGCTGGAAAAACATGGACGAGAGGGGAAGGATCTCGTGGGTTGAGGGATTGATAATTTCGTGCGGGGGAGAGAGGGATTGGTAATTTTGTGCCAGAGAGAGAGGGTGGGGGGAGGAGTCAGTCAACCGTCGTCACATCACCCTGCTTCCAAATGGCCCCGCATTCTCTAGCGCGGTGTGGTCGCCGTCTTCGATCTTCTCGATGCACTCTTTGAAGATTGAGGTATTGTGTATGTTGGGGTGCAAAGAAGCACAAGCGAGAGTGGTCGTCGTATAACCTTGGATGCGGATGAATTGTGTGCTCGGGGGAGGGTGTGTGTGTGTGTTGTGCTATGTGTGTCTCTCTCTCTCTCTCTCTGTGTGTGTTGTGCTGTGTGTGTGTCTGCGTGTGTGTGTGTGTGTGTGTCAGATATTGAGAGAAAACAAACCTAAGGAGAGAAATGGGTATTCACGAAGAGATTGTGCGGGCCTTGAGGTGGGCAAGGGCCGGGTGAGGGTGTCAAAATGTGTGCGTTGATGCATGTGTTGCATGCGATCGTGCGAGGGACGGACGAATCGAGAGAGATGGTTGTTGTGTTATGTATGCTCCTCTCTCTGTCACACACACACACACACACACAAGTAAACTAGAAGACCGTTCTCTCATGTATACACAACGTATCGGCATCTGTCTATGTCTCACTCATGCATGATCATTTGCACATTCACACCTCTCTATGTCTCTATCACACGCACACCGTCTCCACATTGCCCTTTCGCCACAACACACATATGGACACATACACACATTCTCTCTCAGTCACACATACAAAATCAGTATTAAAAAAACTAGGGCGCACCTAAAACGTCCAAATCCAAATAAACACGAACTGGAGCTAAATTCAATTATATGGAAATATTGAAGCGTCAATAACTTTTCCAAGAAATGAGTAATATTTGGGGATTGTTTTCACACACACAAAAGGTTTGGTGGATGTCCTTCGAGCGCGACACGATGACGCACCGTTCGATCAACTGCGCGGCCGTGGTTCACGCGCTTGCATAGGATTCCGTATTGTGGTTGTGGTACTAACTAATAAAAGCGCTGCCTAAGTCTAATGTTTACGTGTACTAGTATGGTTTTCTTTTAAGTTTGACCAACCTTATATAAAACTAAAGTAAGCTCCCATACACGCACTCATCAATATGTCGCCGCCGCCGTTGTGCATGCCGGCGCCCGCCTGCTCCGGCCAACAATTTCTCGCCCATCACCGCCGTGTCGCCGCCATCCCTGTTCCATGAAGCCGAAGGCTCGCCCGCGCACATCGTCTGCAGTCCCTCCTCGCGATGCCGCCGCGCTGCCAAGTACGCTAGCAGCTGGTGGAGCCGCGTCTATGGATGCAGCATATGAAGAGGAGGACGAGCGCGTGCTCCAGCATGCCGACGAGGAGGAACTAGCGTGTCATTGTCATCTCCGCCCGCGCGGAGGAGGCGCGCATGGTGGCTGTCGCGGGGAAGCCAGTCACGTGCGTGTCGAGCCCGCAAACCGGGTGCGGACGCAGAATTTACCTTCGAGACCTTGAATGCCACGTGGATCCTGCAATCTGAAGGACCAATTTGGGTCAGTCGACTCTTATGAGCCGTTTGATGCAACATGGATGGCCAGAAGGGCTTCTTCCACCTCTTCTGCCATCTTCTTCCTTCGCTCCATAAAACTTCTTTCACAAATCGACTAACCCAAATTATACTACTAGTACGAACGTATTAAGTACAGTAGGAACATGAAGATACGTGTAGTAGTACCAACTGCAAGAAGAACAGTAGTTAAGACATTCAAATAACGAGAAAGAACATAAACATAGTTCTGCTGGGGCCTCAGCACAACACACCCTCAAAAATAAACTAAGCAACTAGTCCGCTTGACACTGCAGTAGAACCAGCATGAGTGATGGCACTGCCACCTAGTCGGAGTCCAAGTCCACATCCTCGACTTCGTCCTCGTCCCTCTTCCTCTTCCTCTTCACCGATGCTTCTTTGCTTGAACTGGACACTGGGCTCTACTTCTTCATCCAGCCCTTGTATATATTTAAACAAAGGTAGGCATCCATTGTTGCGTATAGGATGTGATCTTCATCTAATGTCATCGACTCCCATGCATGATGAAACTCGTCATGAGGTTTCCTCAGTTTAGCGTACGAAGGATCAATCATGGCTGCTGCTAGGGTCAGCATTGAAGGTTGAGAGGAGGACACTAGGCTTGCCTTCTGGAGATCGAAGGGCTGGCCTACAACGAGACCTATCCGACGCAGGACATCCCTGTCGTTCTTAAAGTCTGCAGTAACAAATTTCACTCTTTTGTCCTTGAGAAAGTTGTTAAAATCCTGGCACTCAACATCGGCATGGCATATGTGGTAGACAAAGCAAACATTATGTACGCAAACCTGGATCATGGTGGGCTTCTTCCTCTCTGCCTCCTTTAGAATCTTCTCTCTTTCCGGGAATGTGGTGCACTCAACATCTAGCCCAGCGACCCACTCATCCGTTGAACTGTTGAACATGCGTAGGAAGCGATCAAGCCATGCTTTCACCGTTGCGGATCCACGTGTGTAGACGATGATGAACTCATCGCCGGTGATGGCCCTAACCTGGTACTCAACGGCGACCATGGAGATTTGGGAGGCCATCGATTTTGGAGGAGGGTTAGGAGAAGTTGAAGTGTTGTACCCCGCAAAAAAACTGGGAGCGAACTAATGTGAAAGGATGGGATGACTGGGAGCGAACTGTTGTAAGGTAGAAGACGGGGACAAGTAGGGTGTGCGAACGGCGTGGGGTTGCTGGCTTGCCTGGTGGATAAACGGCTGCAAGCCCCCAAAGAGTTCTCGAGAACTATGCGGGACCCACTAGATGTCATGTCTACTAGACCCATATCGTAGGCCTGACGGTATAGCTTCTGCCTATTCGCACGCCATGCGGGCGCGTGGATGTAACTTCACTTAATTTCGTCAACCATCGGGCCTCCCACGACCTTCGCCTCCCTCGCGCGGTTGCGCCCTTTGAGACTTCGACCGGCTATAAATGAGCAATTTTTTTGCCTACTCCGCATGCATGATACTACTCCCTCTGGTCCTTTTTACTCCTGTCAACCGTTTGCAAAGTGTTTGACCAAATTTATACTAAAAATATCAATATCTACAATACTGATTATAATGAGTATAAGAACTATGTTTTATAATGAGTGTAAAAGTATTGATTTGATATTGTGAATGTTGGTACATTTTTCTATAAGTTTGGTCAAAGTAGAGGTACATTGACTTCACACAAAACTTAAATGCACAATGCAGACTAGTTCCTCCGTCCAGGTGCTTGCCATGTCCTATCTTGTCATCACAACAAGGTTAGCTATTAGAGTACTACTACCTCCCTTCTAGTTTAAAGGGCTCGATTCAAAAAGTTCACCTACTCTTAGCAAGATAGTAGAGGCGGTGGAATAGTTTTTGAAGTCTGCAAAAGTACTCAACTAATGTTGTCGTTCTTGACAAAAAAATGTGTTCACCAATGCATGCATGAACACTAGTTACTCTAACCCCACTCTCTTCATTAATTCTTTGCCACATCAGCATGTTTGATATTCCCGTGTGCATGATACCAGCTAAGATACCACCATTATGGCCAGCCTTAATCATCGCGTGCACCTTGAAATATGAACATGTGTGGGGCGTGTATGTTTTTAATGACTTGAGACTATACCTAGCCCAACATGCAAGATGACTTATTATGCACCGTCGCCATACCTGCAGGAAGCCCGTTCGTCTCCAAATCTTTTCCTCTCCATGTGTGGAAACAATATGCCTGCTAGACTCTCCTTCTCCCTCCCGCGGTCCCACCACTCCACCCTGTGTGAAAAAATCTGCATGCATGACTCTCCTCCCCCCACGCTCGTCCAATCCGTTGTAACCAGCAATATTTCCACCCCTTCCCTCCCCCGTAATTTACTCCAAAAAATATGCCCACATAGCTGTTACGTTAATCACGCAACATATCTTTCGGGACGCTGCTTCAGTAACTTAACTGCAGGTGCATTGGGTCACTGACATATGGGCCCAACAAGGGTCTGGCCCACATGTCAGTGATGCAACTGGACCTGCAGTTAAGTCAGTGCAGCTCAGTCCATATATTATGTAGGTGTGCCATTGCTCGCTATAAATACTGCGCCTCCCACGGCATTCAGAAGAACGCTCACGTTCATCGCTATCTCCTCCCCCTCCCTCTCACGTCGACCACCATGGCATTGCCCCTCCCAAGCCCTAAGCGCCCCTTGCTGCACCGCCCGGACAGTGACGCGTCGCCGTTTCGTTCCTCGCCACCACTAGTCGAGGAGGACGCGTCGGTGTTCCACTCCTCACCGTGACACGTCGAGGTGGACGCGTCGGCGTTCCCAATCTCGCCAGCACACGTGTCGGAGGACGCGTCGGCTCCCTGCTATGAGGAGAACGTCGCGCCGCCCGCCGAGCCCCCCAGCCTTGAGGAGCTTTGGAAAGAAATGGACGCCGCCATGTGGGAGGCTTTGCTGCCGGGAGAGCATGCCAAAATAGAGGCAGAGAAGAAGGCCGAGGAAGAGAAGCACGCCGCGGGCAAGCTGCCTGGCAGGTCTATGTCGCGTCCGACAGAGTCATGCAATTGTCTCTTTGGCAGAAGGCTCGTGCAAGGGTCGTGAGGGTGGCGGAGGACGTCCGTGCCAAAGCCCTGAGTGCAGTCAAGCCCAAGCGCCTCATATATGCTTGGCGGTACGTGGACCAGGTGCACGCTTACATCAAGAAGGAGTACCTATTGGCGCTGGATCACCACACCGGTGAGATCGGCTCGCCCACCGGCAAGCCGCCAATCAGCACCTTGCGAGTTGCGAGGCTGAGGAAGAGGCGTTGTGGGGGCGCACTGGGAAACGGCCACACACCAGGGCACTCGTGGCACGCCGCAAGCGCTCCTGCGAGCGTCGTGGCTTTTAGGAGGAGTATAATTTTTGTTTCATAAGGCGATCTCATTAGTTTTGGGACGCAAATGATAAATCCCGAACGTTCAGGAATTTTTAGCATCCTTAATTTAGTATGTAAAAGGGAAAGTTTGGAAACCTTGTGTATTCGTACGCATTTTGCAAGTATGTGCATATAGCACAAACTTTACTATATACTATCGCACTACACGTCTCTCTTGATATATGCTTGCAGACTGTGCTACTCTCTCTGTCCAGGTCAATAAGTCATCTTTGGTTGTGCACCGTGACCAAGAAGGAGGGAAGACTTATACACCTAGACGGAGGGAGTACTACTATTACTTATGTACGTGCAAATGCACGTTTTAACATTACGATGCGGTTTTTGTAAAAGTAGAAAAACAACACTAGTCAAGCTTGTGAAACAATTCAATGCAAAACAAATGCAAAAATGCTCGTTTGATTTTTTACTTTTAACTTCCTTCTCTGTGGTTATTTCTCTGTCGTACTTTGTATGGAGTATCTCACTGGTTGGAAAGGCATGCAAATTCCCAAACCGCTTCCTACACCCTGTATCGAATTTTTTGCCTAACAAGTTGTGCCGTGCAATTGGAATTCCAACTTGAGTACTAGTACTACTATTTGGAGTACCAGGGGCCAGTTCTTTTAGGCTTCTAGATTAGTAATCCTATAACTACTACCTCCGTCCTAGTTTATTGGTCCCCATTGTAATCTGTATCAAATTTTGATCATAAATTTATCAGTTAAATGTTTGGTAAAAAATTAGCACAAATTACAATGGTGAGGAATAAACCAGGACAGAGGTACTGTACTACTAGTACTAGTAGTTTAGAAGCCCAAATAAATGAGTGAGGCGCCTTATTGTTTCTCTCCACTGTGACTAGTCTTATGGGAAAAGCTGGGGAAGCTGCCAAAAGAACAGGCCCTAGGAGTAGTAGCTAGGGATCGAGTGTGCGAGACGAACTAGACAAAGTAAATGCAGAGAGATGAAATGCAAAAAAGACGGAGGGATGTGATGGTTGCTTGTCCGTTTATTTTACCAAGCCACTTATTACTGGGAGTGGTTGGGTTTTGTGATATGACGGCTTTACTGCCGCGCCATGTGTGGGGTGAGAGGTGAGACTCCCGTGCAGTGCCGCCCTCTACACTAGTACTACTACATCGGTTGTGGATTATCCCCCATTGAATTTGACTGAAGATTTAACTGACAAAATGATAGTGCATGTCAACAAAAACAATATCGTATTTAAACAAAGTTTTCAATGATATAATTTTAGGTGACATGCATCATCATTTATCGTACTATATAGAATGTTAGTTCAATTTTTATTCGTACTAATCTATAGTAAGGTGCCTGTCCGTTGCACGGAAGAGTGCAATGCATTGATCGGGGAGTTTTTTATTTTGACAAAGGATGTGGGGGTCATCTCATGTGTAACGGGTATCGATAGGTTTGTTCGGATAGTATTTCATCTATACTACTTATAAAAGAGCAAACATTATCTTCTCTAAGTGCACCCCACAAACGTACACGGATCCATTCCACCGCATGATTAGTCCCACTAAACTCAATTTAACGGCTAGCCTTAACCGAATCTGTTCTATGTGTGCACTTAGCAATTTACATTGACTGACCGTACTCCATCGCGGAGGAAAATATGAAAGTCCATGCCTGGTCAATTAGGAAACTATAATCACGGACACATCCTATTAAGAAACTAATCACGGGCACATCTAATTATTAGGAAACTAATCACAAACCCATCCTATTATTAGGAAAAAAATCACGCGTGCATCCTATTATTAGGAAAATAATTACGAGCCATCCTATTAGGAAATTAATCACGGACGCATCTAATTATTGGGAAACTAATCATGGCTGCATCCTATTAGATAACTAATCACAAACGCATCTAATTATTAGGAAACTAATCGTGAGCGCATCCTATCGTCTCCTATCAGGGAATCGTGACCGTGAGTCGCGAGCCGTCACCAGCCCACCACCCACGCGAGCCACAATGGGAGACACGCGAGGAGGAGCTGCGGCTTCCTCCGAACACACTTCTACTAACTGCAACGACTTCGTCCACATCCTGGGCATGCTCTCCGGGAACCACCGGCATCCGCGTCGACTTCGGCTCCATCCACAACACTCACGCTGACAACCACCCACCACCGAGGTCCTTCAAGTGGGAGCAACGCTGAGTATCTTGGACCAGTATTAGCGGGCCAAAAAAATCTGCCCCCACAACCATGCATGTAGATTCGCCTGGTCGCCAACCATTATCGTCCCCAGGGCGGTGCAGGTCTCGGCCACTGTGAAGCAGGTGAAGCTAATCACGGCCCCATCTCACTCACCCGAAGCCACCGCCGACTCCCTCAGCTATGACGCGTGTTGCTCCATTGGACACGCTTGTCCGGTACTCGCGCGTGGACGACGTCGTCCAAAGCTAATCCCGGTGCGTGGAGGCCGTCGCCTCAAAGCTGGACAACTGACTCACCTGCGTCGACAATGCCGCCCAGCTGGTGAGAGGACACGGTCGCCGCGGCCGCTTGCACGCCTAAACGACGAAGACTCTCGCCTTCATGCGAACGCACCACACACACGCATTAATCAAGTAAGTATCGAGTGTTGTTTTTTTACTGTCATCGCTACCTCGTCGGTGGTGACACATCTAGAAGTACAGGAACTAGAGATGAGGCAATGAGAAACAGAGGAGCGTTGAAGCACACACAGAGACGTTCGCCTTCTTTCTTTCTTTATTTTTTCACTGATTTTCACGTACCTGCAACAGACATCCTTGTATTTTTAAGTACTGACTACCGGTTATTACATGGCCAACTCACGACTACATAGTGAACTCACAGAAAAATTCGCTGAACCAAGACCTTACTTGTAGTCATAAAATTACGTTTCACTGAAAAAACCCAGAAGTTTGCATAAGTTTTAATGAAAAAAATAAAGTTCGCACAAGTTTTGCTAAAAAAAACCTGAAGTTTGCATAAGTGTATTTGTTTGTCCAGCAGATACATGGCAATTGTAATTTTACATGAGCATTTTCATACCATCCTTATCTACAGTTGAGCTAACATGTTTTCCTGATAGAAAACTTGGACTACATACAAGAGAAGCAAAAACTGCATGTTGATTATGATGATGATGAATGTAGGATATTTTGTGGTCATGGTAAATTTCATATCATTTAGTACAGAAACAATATTCACAATTTTATTTTATTACCATCGATTGTGTTGAGTTTCTTTCATATATATGTATTGACCCTCTTCTTTAAATTAGATGTGACAGATGCGGAATGAACTCATACCACATGATCGCATACGAGCAATTCAAGAGGAATTGGCGGGATTCTTTCTTGACCATGTCATACATAAAGACGGAGAATGCCATGTGGAAGTTGAAATTAATTTTACATGTTAGGGATTATAAGAGCTGTTATATTGTATATATGTAGTAGTGTCGGATAGATATATACAAAAACTTGTTGTTCGATCAATCTCGGAGAAAGAGAGGTCACTTCTCTCTGTATATGTTCATGACGATCTTGTGTAATTCTTGACTGGAATTTGTTGGCACTGAAACGGTTCTTTAGCTTGTCCTAAGTGACATTTTCATGTGTGACTATACTTGCATAAATGTGTGCATATGAAGAATCATGATGAATCTTCTAAATAATTTTGAATTTTATACATTGAGAAAAGTGAGTGGTCTTTTAATACAGGAGACATGTTGATTAAGAAGAAACGATATTTCAAATTATTTGTACGAGTTGGAAATAAGAGATCGTGTACTTTATAGGGAAATTTCAAATTTATGAATAAATTGTCTTGTATTAAGTTTAGTATAATATGTTAATCCGAATAAATGTATATTGTGTATGCACACTTATTAGTTCAAATAGATGTGTGTTGCACGTGCACACTTACTAGTCTCTAAAGCTCACAAACATCCGGGTGAAATAGATAAAAAAGTATCTTTTGCAAACAAAAGCGTTAAACTGTTCAACCTGCATCCAAAACTTGTGAAGAAATAACTCTTATTGTGCTTTGCAGGAAATGGTTCATCATAAGTCTTTCACCAGTACTGTAGTAAAAATTCATACATGGAAGATTCTAGACTAAACCATAAATGGATACACTTTTATTCATGCGCGATACTCCAATAGAGCAAGATCATGCATGGAAGTCTCCACATGCTTAGACAGCGGATTACATTGAGCGAAGACTAATGATCAACATTTAACTTAGTAATACAGATGTCCAGGTGAACCTCCTTCGAGTCCCCATGCACATAGTTGGGGGTCAAATAATACCATGCGTCTTCCATGTCCACATCAGTGGGAAGATCCCAGCTCGGCAGAGTCCAAGTCAGCTTGACGTAGCCAGTGTCACCGCCCACGTACCTCCGAGGGGTAGTAATAGTGAGCACACACCCGTACATCGGCCTCATGTCAGTGTCAGCATCAACGAAGTCGCCCCTAACGCACACTACAGAGATGTGGTGGCGGCCTGCGAGGGCCTCGCCGGTGGCCACGATCAAGAGGAAGACGTTGTCGTCCTCCTCCAACACTAGCAGGCGGCGCTGATCCTCCAGCGACTCCGGCACGGTGAACGGGTAGCACGTCTCGTACTTGATGCTCTTTGCCAAGGACCAGTAGTGATGGCCGCACGCCTGCGTCAGGTGATGCACGATGTCCGCCGGCGAGCCCCAAAACGGCACCGGGCACTCATAGCAGTAGACGAAGGGCTCCTTGGAGGCATCGACCAGGCCTTCCATGAAACGGGAGTGGCTGTAGGGGACGTTCCGCCAGTTGAATATATGAGCAAGTTACTACGAGATTACTACAAAATAAATCATGACAGCTATAACAGAGATTAAACTAATCATGTGGACTAGCATAGTAGATGAATAGATCGAGTCTAGGACACATACTAGAAACATGAATTCTACCACGATTTGAACAGGAAGGACAGAAACACATACGGCGCAACGGGAGCATCACCATTGGCATTGAGGTTGTCGCCCATGTCGTTGAGGAAGAGGTTGCCGAGGTCGGGGAAGAAGTCGTTGTCGGTGAAGTTGTCGCTGCTAGCAGTCGCGAGAGTGCGCTCCCCAAATGTCAACAACGCCTGCCGAATGGAGCGTAGGAGGGAGTGGCTGTAGGGGACGTTGCGGCTGCCGAATGGAGCACAGGAGTAGCCCATGAAGCAGTAGATGGTGCTCTTCCCTAGTCTCTATTCTTATCTCTATCTCTACTACTATTCTTTGTTTTTTATAATATACTAGTTGTAGTTGTCAAATCAAATAGTACTGCACCGTCCACTGCACGCCCGGCTGAACATGCCTCTTCGCCTCCATCAAACCCCTCCGTTAAACCCGCATGCAAACCGAGAAACCTACTCCGGTCCGCGGGAGGAAATTTGCCGATTGCCGTTGGAGAATAATAGAGTCACGTCCAATCCATTTGATTTAATTGCGTGTATGATTCTCCCTCTATAAAAAGTTAATTGCATACTTAATCTTGTATTCTAAGTACTCTGTGGGTTCCACAGTCAGTACAGTGTACATGACTTGCAGGCTGGCTATAGGTTCGTACAGAAAGTTTAAAAGAAACAAATCCATGACTTGCAGGACTGGAGTTAGCACCGATGGCGGTTCGTAGTCATTCCACGCTCGGGCATTGAAGTTTGTAACTATTTTAGATTAGAACATAGTACTACTCCTCCGGTGCTAGTAGTAGAGCAGAGTCCTACTCCACTATACTACTCTACTCAAGCAAGTTAGGGCATAGTACTCCCTCTGTCCGGAAATACTTGTCATCAAAATGGATAAAACATGATGTATCTAGACGTATTTTAGTTCGAGATACATCTCTTTTTATCCATTTTAATGACAAGTATTTTCGAACGGAGGGAATAGCAGGTACTTTAGGGAGTACTCGTACTGTTATCACTCAAGCAAGTTGTCCAACTTCGATATGACCCTACGCTACTGGTATGTGTCTCGTAAGTCAAGCGGCATGCTGTAGTCATCATCACCTATCCACTTCCCGCAGCACATATTCGCTTCTCCATCTTTGTCCGCTCTTCCATCCCCACTAAGGCGCCTCCCCCCCTCGTCCGAAACCCAAGCACTAACAATGGCAGAACCGAGCAGCGTCCGCCGAAAGAGTGGCTGGAATTCGCTCCCCACAGAGGTAATCAAGCTCATTGTTTCACGTGTGGACAATCTCAGTACCATGCCGCTCGCAGCGTGCTCGTCGGGGATGTACCGTTTACTCAAAGCCCTCAGGCCGTAGCTTTTTAAGCCAGCTCCACTACAAAAAATACACTTCCGTGATGATACATGTTTGTCACAGTAGGTCGCGTTTTTTGTCATGCATGTACATCCGTGACAAATTAATGACAGAATCAAGATAGTCATACCTGTGCTGTCGTAGAAGTGTTCCATGACATTACCAAAATTATCATCACGGAAGTGTCCACTTCCATGACGATAAATCGCGCGTCACAGAAGTGCTTTCGTCAAGGGTGACCGACACATGGCATGCACCATAACGGAACACCGTTAAGCTATCAGGTCAGGTTTTGGATCTGATAACCCGTTAACAGCCCCGACCAATGGGGATTTTCCACGTGTAAAATCATCATTGGCTGGAGGAAACACGTGTCGGCTCACCGTTGGGATAGATGTCATCCACTCATTGGACAGAAGGCGCCTATGATACGTCGACACGTGGCACGGCCCAACAGAGGCCCATTCCTGTGAAAAGGCCGACCCGTTTGACTTGGTCAAAAGGTGGCGGGCCGGCCCATGTAAAGCCTGTTTACGGCCTATTCGCATATAGCCCATTTACAGCCCGCTAACCCAAGGCCTGTTACGCCCTATCCGAATTAGGCCCAATAGCATCATCTGGGCCACCCAATATGATTCCAGCCCGTTTTCACTTCTGGCCCATGTATGGCCCATGACGTCTTTCGGCCCATATGAGGCCCTATGTAACTCTTGGCCTATTAACGGCCTGTGGTGAAACTGGCCCGTAATGAACAATGTATCACTTTACACCCATTAATGGCCCGTGGTGAAACTGGACCGTAATGAACAGTGTATCACTTTATACCCATTAAGGGCCGGTTATTCCGTTGGGCCGTTTCCAGCCCATGTTATCTTTCGGCCTTCTCAGAGCCCATTTATTCTTGGGCTCATTTCCAGCATCCGTTTACTTACAGCCCGTTACTGTCATTTTCTACTTGTGGGCCAAATTCAGCCCGTGGTTACAGTCAGCCCGTTTGTGGTCCGTTAACACGTTGGGCCATTTTCGTAGCGTCATGAAATACGACCTATTAACAATGGCCCGTTATGGTCGGCCCATGAACGGACGATTCCAACTCTAGCCTGTTTACGGCCATAATGCGGCCTGTTATTGGCCCATGTTTAGCTAATCGATCATACTGCCCGTATAAGGCCCATTGATGATACGGCCCGCAGAAGGCCCATTGTTTCTACGGCCCATAGAAGGCCCATTGTTTCTACGGCCCATAGAAGGCCCACTGTTTCTACGGCCCGTAGAAGGCCCACTGTTTCTATGGCCCGTAGGAGGCCCAGTGTCACTATAGTAAATACTAGCCCATGGTTATTGTGGCCTAGTTTTAAAAAATAGGTTATTGCAGCCACTAGCAAACCGCGAAAAAAGAACTGCAATGACTACAAGCAAACAAATAAACAAGACAATAAGGAAATAAATAAGCAAGCAACTTACGCTAGGCTATCATGGCTATCACACATATTACATCCACTGGGCATCAAAGTTCGCCACCGGTGCAAATAAACGCGCCGATAAAAGAATATACAAAACTGAGAGCACTTCAGAAGGTACTAGGCCTGGACAAGTCGGGCGCCCCAAACAGCTGAAGAAGCTGAGTAGACCTCGGTTGTGTCAACGATAGATGCATTAACAGTAGATTTAAGGCATTATGGTGCGCACGGCAGTCCTCTGACATCTTCATTGCATCTTTCACTTCAAGTCGGAGCTGAGCTGAAGCAAGCCTTTTTGCTGTAAGTTGAGACTGAAGAAGTCAAGCTGATTGAGGCAGCGACTGCACAGAGGTTGTCTCACACCTGCTGGTGAGTAGCTTCAACTCATTGTCTTCATCAAGACAGGACCTTGGGGTCATCTCGCTGTCCTCAAGATGGTTTGGCTCACTATCTTCCCTAAAGTTCTGCCTGGCATAAGAGATATGACTCTGAAAGAGAAACAAGGAGACACGTAACAGGTTTCACAATTATATAAGCAAATAAATGGATTTGTTCTACATAAGGAACATGTTTTTAGAACTACAATTTGTAACTGGTAGTTGTTGCAAACATCCATTCAGATGTAAACAGCAAAGCAAACAGCAGTGGAGGAAATGATGCGTATCCAAATCTATACTAGAACAAAGTTTGAAGGCTTGAGAAGGATGAACATACATTACATGTTAACATGGGCTGGACAAATCCCTTCTCCATGTTGATGGAAGGATAATTCAATAAATTCCCCAAAGAAAATTCTTTATAAGCGTTGCCATTATTCTACATTTTGCAAAGAGTAAATATAGATCAAATAATATTGGAAGAAACAGAGGATAATGAAGCTCAGGTGCAGACTGATGATACATAATCAAATAGCAATTAATTAAGTACAATGTTACAAGGAAAAAGGGAGAGAGGTACTGACAAGAGCAATGCAGAGCCCATTATTGTCTTGAGATCGTATGATCCTTTGAGCAAGGAGATTCATCTAAAATTAGTTTTCATACAAGAGAGAAGGTAAGGCACAAGCAGAAATTTAGGAGTTCAAATTTTGAATTGATATCATTGACAGTACCTGACGCTGGGCTCCTAGCAGTTCTAGTAGGGGTTTGGCCACTGAAGTAGGGGTAAAGTGTGGTACAGTTGGGCTTGTGTTTTCTATGGCTGCTGATCTATTTGATTTAACAGGTACCACTACCTTTTCCAAATACCTAGTTTGTACTCCTTGAGGATCGGCACTCACCCTCTTCCTTTTGGACATCTATTACGAAAGAACAACATTTGACTGGAAAAACATAGTGTGGCGACACATAGAATAGGTACAGAAAATGGATAGTTATGGCATATAGTCATATATGATGCTTAAACTAAGTAGATGGTGTAACAAAGTAGAAGTAATGCAAGAGGTCAGATGCAAAATATGTGCGACCAATACAACTTTGCAAAGTTAGAGCAAGCACCTTGATGGGTGAATAAGATAGGCCATCCTCCACCATGCCAAGTTTGTTAGCCAGTGGATCGTTCCGCAATATTCCTCTCGTGCGCCCATTCTCATATTCATTTTGATAATGTTCAATATCTGACATGCATGAAAACATACAAACAAGTGAGATTTTCTTTGTAATGCAGAAGTGATTCTAATCCAATACTACCTCCCTGTAAACCCCTTTGTGCTATCTCTGCAATTCTTTTAAAAGATGCCATTCATGCTGTAATTTGTTATGTGCATTAATATAATGTGGCCTACTACTCAAAATATGAGAGCTCCAGAAGTGATGACACTTCGCAGATGATAGCTTCAACATATAGGAAAGAAGAACAAGTCGACCTGACCTGACAGATTCAAAATATACTAAGGGAGAACAACTCGACCTGACCAGTCAACCGCAAGAGAAGAGTATCATCTTAAAGAAGAGCAGAAGAGCAAGCAGATTGAAGATATTACTAGTGTTTCAATACAATGTCGGTTGGCCACCCATGATGAACCAGAGCGCACCGAGAAATACTATTCTTTTTGGTCTCTCCATATGTGGCTCACATGCATTTCGAAACTAAAGTAGGAACATTTAGCTAACCAATTAAACATCTCTCAGTTTTACTAATATTAGTAATAATATCATATATGAATTTGTACAACTAAGCTTGTTTGGCTCGATGGGTGGAGCAGTGCTATTACGACACGAACCACGTAGGCTGATTGTGGTCATCATAACATGGGGAAAACATAAGCATGATGAGTACAGTGTTGACCGTGGCAGTGGGATGGCAGATCTGAAGCTGCAAAGCGTGCAAAGGGTAGTTAGCAACCGATGTTTGATTTGAAATAACAACTAAGATTTGGTATGGACAATAAAGTACGGTCAACAAGTGACAAAGAAATGCAATTATGATGTCTCTCTATATGTCGCGACATGCATTTGGAAACTCAAGTGGGACCTTTAGCTAACCAATTAAATATGTTGGTTACCTAATATCAGTATCATATCACAATCATATTTGAGCAACTAAGCTTTCGAATTTTGAGTGTTATGTTGTTTATCTTGAAGGGTGGAGTAATGCTAGTACGACAGAAAGCACCTACGGAGATCATAGTAGAGTAGATAAAAGGGGAAAACACTAAGCATCAAAAAAAAATCAGGAAAGTGGAACTAGCTGGACCAGTGGGTGGCGCACATGCTTTTCGAAACGAATATAGGAACATTAGGCGACCAATTAAACATTCTCTGTTTTAGTGATATGAGCATCATATCAGATTCGTATTTCAACACGTAAGCTTTGGGTTGAGGTCTTGAGGAGCAGTGCTAGCAGGACACGAAGCACCTACGATGATGGTAGTGAATATAAAGGGGGGAAACCATAAGCTTTATGAGTATAGTGCCCGTGCCATGGCGGATCTAAAGGTGCAAACTGGACAAAGCTACTTCGCAACCAATGTTTGCTTTCAACTAGCCACTACAATTTGGTACGGACAAGAAAAGTATAGTAAACAAATTACGATCTATTTTCCTGGTGAGATCAATAACTTAAGCACATATGGAAGAGTACCACCTCTCTTGCGATGCCGTGTAGGCCTATGCTGATACGTTGAGGGTGTTGCGGGTGCGATGGCTGTCGACGGCGGGGAAGAAGACTTCAGACGGCAGACGGCCGGGTCGGGGGATATATCCTATTGCCGTGGATGAGGCGGTCGTAGGAGCGGCAACGGCAAGGTGGACGACGGCGCTGATGAAGCGAGAGGAGGCGATGAAAGGATCCTGGTCCAGCGCCGTGGATGAGAGACGTCCATCTCTTGCAGTGGACGATGGGGTAGGGGTAGCAACTCCGGCAAGGTGGAGGATTGGGTGGCGGACGAAGGAGGTTGGCCGCAGTGTGGAGGTTGTCGTGCCGCCGACGGTGTATGAATGGGGAAATGGAGGGGAGGGGGGATCTCAAACTTTGGGATGCGCTTCTCTGAAATGGGGAAAAGTTACGAACTTATTCCCCGTTTAAAATTTCGGACATCGCGTCGGTTGGGGATAGGACGGTAATCTCGCGTATCCTAGATATTTGCCGGTAACTATTTCGGGCGAGGAGAGGGTGTTTTGCCGCCCACGGTTGGTGCCCATGATGTATGAACGGGACTGACAGGTAGGGTGGTTGGTTCACGTCTGATGGAAGTTACACATCTGCCCCTATTTAAAATATTAGCCTACATCGATATCGAACGAGGAGAGTTTGTTTTGCCGCCCACCGTGTATGAATGGGGAAATGGAGGAAGAGACACATGTCTTTCAGACGAGCTTGAATCAAATGTGTTTTGCCGCCCACGTTTGGCGCCTACCGTATCTGAATGGGCTCAGAGGCCGTCGTGTCATGTCTGATTGAAGTTACTAGTCTACCCCTATTGACAGCAGTGTAAATCCGGTCGATAAGGATGTCAAGTGTCAGGGGTAGACAGTAATTTCCATCTCGCAAACACTTGCTTCGGGCAGCCCACAAATTATAGTGGGTGTTAGCCGCTTCGTTCAAAACTTGGGAGAATTAGCATTCACGTTTGCCCTGGGACCTAGCAAACTAAATTAAAATCCAATTTGTATTCGATTACGAATATCCACAGATAATTATATGTTTTGTTATTTATTTCTTCAAAACCACAACAAAGATTTTTTCCACCTTTATATATGATTATGACTTAGAAATGTTGTGATCTTCGAATTCAGTAGGTTGGATACACTCTGATTCAAACAGTTATTTCATCCAATACAATATGCTCACACGAAAAATAGTTCACCTTATGTCAATCATAGAAGTACTGAGGATTACCTCGCCTAAAAAATTCAGATCATTACAACACATGGACAACATGGAATTCCGGACAACATAGGGGGTCTTGCAACATAATCCATTCAGAGACACGACACAACATGCAAGTACAATAATCTAATGACAACTTCAACTGGTATCTAAAGAAGAACCGGGATTACCTTGGGCTTCAGATAGCAGAAACAGCAGGACCTCCTCCGTCTTCAAATGCAACATTCTTACTTCCTCCAATTCTTGGGTTGCTTGCATAATGTGTGCCGCTAATTCCGTAATTTCCAGCCTCAAGATAAAGATTACCTCATTCATGGCAGCCACACCATCTCTTTCTGCCTCTAGTAGATCCTCAAGTACTATAATATCTGTGCTCAGACTGCTCTCCGGCGGTGTTTCCTCTGAACTGCTACCATCTGGTAACATGGATGGCGCACTGCTTCCACAAACAGATTTTGGGGTTGTACATTGTGTCCTAGTGTGAACGCCATCCTGAAAGGTTTCCGCTGGACATAAGTAAGAGATAGTTATCGTATGATCCAGGTAGTAAGCTTACATGGTAAACGACGGATGAATTATTGCCGAGCATGGCAAACTATATTTAAATGGTTCTAAGGAGCATTAACCGAAAAGAAATTAAAATGGTAAGATGAAAGTTGAAAGGGAGTGTACAACCACTATATTTAAGTTGCCAAGGCATCTAAGCAGTTGAAATAATCTGAGAAAGCACTTAACAGTGTGGCCTCATATAAACTACGAAGACAGTCTTGTGATGAAGTTGAGAGGAAAAGTTAAGGACTCAAACAAAATAGGCATGCATTTCTTTACGATAGTACATCAGGCACTACTGACATATTGGCCACCTCAGGTATAATGTAACAACAAACAAGCATTCGAATCAAGCAATACAGTAAAGCAGACAACTGAACTATTAGTAATTCTGTAGGATTACATGTTGAGGGCACAAGCCAAGAAAGCAGCCCACTCGCATTACATTTAACATGTACTAAAACACATTGGCTTACCATATGTTGCTGTGAAGCCTAGCTGTTGTTGCAATGTTCTTTGAAGATATCGTCAGCATCCCGTGGTTGCAAATCTAGTTGTTTTTATTCTGCACCATCTATTTAGGTAAAATTAATTTTAATCGCATGCACTGGTCCGAATTGATCGTCAATGGTTCATCTAAACTAATGAAAGCAGGGTGTGTGCATACACGACAATATATCTGCTTCCCTCTATTTTTATGCTTGTTCGAGGTGCCAGCCCCAAAAGAACAAATATTTTGCTTGACGGGGTTGGCAGCTCCATAATTAATAGAAGCATCAAATTAGTCATGCAACTTGGGAAGATCAAGAACACACAAACAAGTAATGAACAAAAAGCAGCGGAACCACATGCTAGTTTGCTGATGTGTAATTAAGCATAGAGAACATTAAGCAGTCTGATGGAACCAACAGGTGGCATCAAAACAAAACTAAAGAATATTAACTATATGTGCACTGGTATGTAATTTAACACATGTAACATGTTCACTGCCAGAAGTATGGCCCTACAGGTGCAAGCAGAATAACGCGTCTCATGAAAAACTGAATGATGCCCTGAAGAAATTCAAAGGTGCGATGCTTATGCTAGGAAAGTGAACGTAGGCGTCGGCCGTTGGATAATAGTACCTGATTCTCGGCGGCGTATGGGTATCGTTGTCATACTTGATAGCTAAGGATCGTCGATGGTGCTCGTGTTGCGGTTGAGTTTGGGCCAGCTGTCGCCGTCGCTGAAGCGGCTCCGGTGCTACGGTTGCGGCGCCTATCGACATGAAAGAAAGCTCATCTGTGGTAAGTGAACAGATGCACGATAAAGAGAAAAACCGAAGGAGTACAAATCGAAATAACCTAATGAGGCTGCGGCGTCGATAAAGCAGGGCCGATGGAGTTGAATATGGCGTCCGTGGAGCAGGTCCGGTGCAGTGGACGAAGGCTTCGGCGGGCGTGTTGTATAGTGCTTTTGGTGAGGCGGATCTATTGTGGCGGACGAGGGCTTGTATGAAGGGCCAGCGAAGGGGCAGACGAGGGAGTCAGTGAAGGGCCTACACTGTGGTGGGGGGCTGGTTAAGCAGATCCGGTGCGGTATACCATGATGGCGGTCAAGGAGATCTGGAGCGGTGGACAAGCCAGTCATTGAAGCGGCTCCGGTGAAGTGGTGAGTTGGTAGTTGAGGGTTTCAAGGTGCGGAAGGTAGATCCGGCGGGGTGTGAGGTCCACCGCTGCGGCGGAGGACTAGATTCGGCGGCTTGCTGTGGTTGGGGGGTCGGGGAGGAAAAGGGGAGGGGCTCTGGGGAAGAATGTTGGGGGCAAAGAGGGGAAAACAATGGAGTTACCAAAGCAGCCATTTTCCGTTCATGTGGCAGGGGTAAAACAGGAATATCGTAGGGCTAAACTTTCGGGCGCATGATATTTCGATGTGAGCGGGAATTTTGAAAGCTTTTGGCGCCTAAAATTATAAGTATTCTGCTCTCGTACGGCCGACTATGATATCATGGCCGACAATTTGTTTGTTTTGCACGCAAAAAAAATGTGCAAGTTTTGAAAATCAATGTCTCCAACTCAAAACTTAGATTGTCCATTCAATTCAAATATGGATCATTGAGCTACTACAAGAAAAAAAATACCATCATACGGTCCAATTCAAATGAAATTCCAAATGTGTTTATCCTAAATATGATGACAAAAGCAAAAATGTGTATGTGTATGAATAAAGTGGATGATTATAAAGTTTGAACATACCCGTATGTGTATATCTCTAGGTTTGATATATGAATTTGAAATCATGAAATCCCGGCTTAAAAAATGTACCTCCGTTAAATGAATTACAAAAGCTAATGATGGAGTCGAATTCCAAAATTCCAATCTTAGGTTTGTAATTCTGGTACATCAAGGTATATCACGCATGTTCAAAAGTATCGTTATCTCATAGTACAAACTGTGAAACAAATGGATCAACCAGGAGTGCACAATATCTCAATTACGCTAAAGTCCCTCAAATATAGACACCTCACTCTTTATCTGAAGTCAACCCCCCCCCCACCACCACCACACACACACACACACATAGAGAAGTCGTTCTCTCGACCAAACACCAACACACGAGCACATTAAGACCCCTCTCTCTTGTAAAGTTCAGACCCCAACATAGGTCTCTATCACTTTGTCTCCCGGGCATGCACACATCTCTTCCCTCACTCTCTAGGTATCCCGCTATCTCTCTTAACCCAAGAACACACACTATGTAGAGTGTATATTTCCCATACACACAAAACGTCGCCCCCAAACGTCTATCTCCCTAGTTATGTGGTTCTCGCGCACTCACCTCACACACCACCCTAATCAATTGTAATATAGCGGGGTTTTTACACCCCAAACTACGAGTGTCGTATTCTCCACAAGGACTAGGCGACGACGACTATGCTCGGCTAAAGCTAGGTGACAGAATACAGATGACAATTGCAACGAAATATAAACCTAAAATAACCAAGAACGATGACAAATTAAATGACAAACGGCACGGGAACAATGACAAATGTTAACATAGGGACTACAATACACACATAACCACACATATGGGCATGGGGTACTACACCACAGTTCAGGTTACTCGAGTGACAACATGTATACGAGCAGGGGGTTACAAGAAGTGCTCACAGATCAACAAAATGATTCGAACTGAACAAGCACAAGTCAAGAAATGAACACAAAGGAGATCACTCTCATACACTAGCAGAATATTAATTAACAGAAAATGAGAAGTACCAACTAAACATATATCATATTGCAAGTGCTCTTAGAACCTGAACATTACAAAGTTTTACACATCTCAGCTTACAGAAAATTCAGAGAGAGAGAGAGAGAGAGCGCAACAAGGGTTCAGGTTCAAGAAGAAATAGAGGCAGCAGTGGGGTTGAGAAGGAGCAGTAGCAGGGGCGTGAGGAGAGAACTTTAGCAAGGCAGGGGAAGAAGGAGAGCAAGCGAAGGAACAAGGAGAAGCAAAGGGGGCGCTGGAAAGAAGAGCAGTAGCAAGGGGAGAAGAAAGGAAGCAGCACAAGGGCGCAAGCAAGAGCAGCAGCAGAGGCAAGGGAAGAAGGACGGCGGCAGGGAAACTCTCGCGCGAAGGTGTTCAGTGGTGCGGTGGTGATGATGGCGCGGTGAAGCGGGGAGTGGTGGTGATGGATGGCGGTGGTGTGGAGCGTGTGGAGGTGTTGGGTGGCGCTGGGTGTTGGTGCTGGTGATGGATGGCGCTGGTGGGTGGATGGGCTGCGGAGGCGCACCACCACGCTGGCCTGGCCATGGCGGCGGCCGGAGGTGGAGAATGAGTGGTGAGGGGGAGAGATATGAAGATGTCAGGCCCGATGGGGAATGGAGGCGATCTAGGGATTTTGATCCCCTCCCTGATCTGCAAACTTTACACATTAGCCCTCCTCCTTCTCTTCTTTCTTCACAAGAAGGTCCCTTCTCTCTTTCTTTTGCCCCTCGGTTACTTCATTCCTTTAAACTCGGGTCCCATGACTCCAGCACTTGTTCATTTGTAGTAGAGGAATTTTGTGCCTTGTCGCACTTTTCTGCAAAATAAACAAGTGACTAGTCAACAATCCCTTTATGTGATTTTCATTCAGTTATTCTATATTACATAGCAAGAATTGGTGGCCAGAACTCAAGAAATGGTAAATTTGTATGCCAAAATTATATATATGAAATGCACTTATCAAGTTCCCCCACACTCAAATCTTTGCTTGTCCTCAAGCAAAGGCATATGACAAGAGCAAGAATGAACAGTGAACTGAGTAAAGAATGTCATAGTAAAATAGATCTCCAAACAAGGCATGCTTCAGACAGCTAGTGAAAATTAATGGTTAGGAATGCATCAAAGCAAAAGGATACTAGTAGACTTGACCATTTTAAACTTTTACAATGATAAAAGAGGATCAACAAGTTTAAATGATGACTGCACCAAATGGTTCCTAAAGAGAGCATGATCCCGAGAACAAAAAGAACTGGAATTAAATCTCTTATTTGAAGAAATATAACTTTGTGGTTGAACCACTTATTGAATTTGAAGGAAGTAATGATAACATTTTATTGATCTCACCAAAGGAACATACCACCGATCCCGAGAACATGGTATACACCCGGCTCGACCAATTATATAGTTTTTTTTGTTTGTCTCCCCAAAGGAACATACCACCGATCTCGGGAACATGGTAACACCTGGTTCGACAATTACATTTTTTTATTAATAATTACTGCCCAAGCTAACCCGATTTCACATGCCACCAATCCCGAGAACATGACATGCTACCGTAGGTAGTCAAACTAATTTATTCATTATTACTTATCTTAAATGAACAACGCATAAGCACAAAAATAGGAATCATCACTTCTCCATGTCTGGTTCACATGCTACCGATACAGGGAACATAGCATGCTAATCCATAGTGGTTAGGTGATTGCTCTCAATGGGAACACATTAGGCACAAACTCAGCATCTGACACTTAGTGATCTAGGTGTATTGAGGTAAAAGCAGAAAATGATTAAGTTTTCTAGTGTACTAGGGATTTGAGCACTAAAAAACTAATAGCTTACACTACTTTCAGCAAAGCAAGCATTGTGTAGATCACTAGTTTACAAGGCATTCAACACTCAGTTGACATATTCACATCAATCACCCTATGTCGAAGGTAAAATTCAGTGGGACAATATTTAAGAAATTGCTCAAGCGACCCAAATAGCAGTTGATTACAGCATGCACCAATGGATGATGATTTCAAAATGGGTCATGAAATAGCTCACCGGGCTTTGATGATGTAGCACTCGCTTGATCACCTCATCAACTGCAGCTCCTCTCCTTTTTCTTCTCAATCCTCATGCCTGCTCCAGCTTCTCTCTTCCATATGTGTGCCCCATTACTTCTCCTCTTCACCGTGCTCCGAGTCCACCAGGGTCCCAAGGAATGCCACCTCGAACCTGGTCAGCATGAAGTGAACGGTGCAGAAGCAAAAACCTGAAAAGGCACTCAACAAAAGAGATAATGCGAGTGGTAGGGATAATACCCTCCAAGTCACCAATCGAGTGTCCAATTACATAAGCATAGCTATAAAGCACATGTTTAGGGTGATAGAAATCAGCAAGGTCAACACTAACATGAGGATGACATTTATCATTAAGCTCAAGACTAGTATGAGAATGATATGTTTCATTAAGCATAGGTCTAGCACGATGAAAGTAACTATGATCATCCCTAATGTGAGTAATGCCACTAACAAGGTATATATGATCATATCCAAGCAAATACTTTTTCAAATCTACTTTAACAGATGGCATCATGCAATGCAAGGTAGTAGCAAACAATTCATATGTACTCATGTCAGCAAGAGGATTAGATAAACCTGCTACATCACGCTCTTGTGTGACAATAGGCAAATGAAATTCTGGTTCTTCAAGTTCATCTACAACAGCTTCTTTTGCTTCTTCAAGAGTAGTAGATGATGAGTTTTCAACTTGATTACTTGGTTGTCCGAGCTCTGGATCATCTTGTGCCTTGGCTTCGAGTACATCTTCAATCTGAGGTCTCTCTTCCTCTGGATCTTCTATGGTGCTACTACAAGCAACACTTAATTGAGTCTGAAGTGTCCCCATCTGTGAATATTCACTAACATGATCTGGTAAGGGTGCTGAGATCACTACCTCACTGTCTTTCTGAGCAACATTCTCCTCATCACCATCATTGCTAAGTTTCAACAGTGACACCAATGACTTCCACCAGTCATGCAGCTCAGCAACAAATGGGATCTTCTCAGGATATTGAAGTATCAGCTCTTCTAAATTTGACTCAACCTCTTGTATATCTCTCCTTGGAATGTCTCCGACTTGCTTAATTGTATGTGCATGAGTTGGAATCTCATCTTCACTATTCTTCTCTGAGATACTCTCTTTAACTATGATAGAGGTACCCACTGGTGGAGCTAATGATTTCTTCTTGACAAATAGTCCAGATACAGTTGTAACACAAGTGTGGGCAATTGGTGACACGACTAAATTCCACCAGTGAGATAGCTGACTAATACAAGTGAATTTATCCATATCTTGCAGTCTCAACTCAGCGTCAATCAGAGTAGGTTCCTCATAAACCTCTTCTTGCAACTTTGACTCATTCTGAACAGTTTCATTGCCATGAGGTATTGGATCTGCTACTATGGTATCCATCTGATCTATAGTGGTTGCATCATCTTGGAAAATGGCATAATCATCATCAAGGATAATTGAAGTAAGATCAATGTTTCTATATGGAGGCTCTAATTCAGTTCTGAAATGTTGTTGTCCCTGGAATGAAACATGCTGGTTTTGAATATTAGGCACCATGGATGATTTCTGTTCACTTATGGAACACACAGCTTCTCATTGCACACAACTTGCAACCTTTGGATTTGAACTAGGCCTTTCATAACCCCATTGCATTTGGTGGAAGGCAATGCTCTCAATGAGAATAATTGCACCCTCAACGGTCTTGTTCATGATTGTTCCACCAGCTGACATATCAATAAGATCTCTTGAAGCATGTGTCAGCCCTCTATAGAATATCTGAAGCACTAACCAATCCTTTTGCCCATGATTAGGACATTTTCTAAGCAAATACTTATATCTCTCCCAAGCCGCATACAAGCTCTCACTTCCATCTTGCACAAAACTGAGGATTTGGTCACGAATTGCAGCTTGCTTGTAAAGTGGAAAATATCTATGCAGGAAAGCTTGCGAAATATCACCCCAAGTGTATGATCTTGATGGCAAAGAATAGTACCAGTCCTTAGCAGCATCTCTGAGAGAGAATGTGAACAACATACACTTGATAGCATCTTGGGAAACGCCATGGTACTGGACTGTATTGGCATACTCCAGAACATTACTAATGTGCTCATGAGGGTCCTCATTGGGTAATCCTTTAAACTAATTCTGCAAGACAAGCAATAAGTCCAGGCCTCAACTCAAAATTTTCGGCCTCAATAGATGGCCAAATTGGCCCTGTCATCGTGTCCAAACTACTTGGCAACCAAAGATCACGTACTAAAGCCATATGTTCAAGTGCAACAGTCAATGAGCCTACAAATAGTAAGATATCCTACACACGCTCACAAACATCAAAGACTGGTGAGAGGGTTAGTACCCTAATAAGCCGAAGCAACAAAAAGTAAAAAGGTAAAAGAAACACAGAAATAAATTTGACTGGAAATTTAAACAAAAACTATACTAAGCCTAGTCTATAGCTTCACACAATCGCTCGATGCTAGTCCCCGGCAACGGCGCCAAAATAATCAATTGTAATATAGCGGGGTTTTTACGCCCCAAACTACGAGTGTCGTATTCTCCACAGGGACTAGGCGACGATGACTATGCTCGGCTAAAGCTAGGTGACAGAATACATATGATGATTGCAAGGAAATATAAACCTAAAATAACCAAGAACGATGACAAATAAAATGACAAACGGCACGGGAACAATGACAAATGTTAACACAAGGACTACAATACACACATAACCACACATATGGGCACAGGGTACTACACCACAGTTCAGGTTACTCGAGTGACAACATGTATACGACCAGGGGGTTACAAGAAGTGCTCACAGATCAACAAAATGATTCGAACTGAACAAGCACAAGTCAAGAAATGAACACAAAGGAGATCACTCTCATACACTAGCAGAATATTAATTAACAGAAAATGACAAGTACCAACTAAACATATATCAGATTGCAAGTGCTCTTAGAATCTGAACATTACAAAGTTTCACACATCTCAGCTTACAGAAAATTCAGAGAGAGAGAGAGAGAGCGCAACAAGGGTTCAGGTTCAAGAAGAAACAGAGGCAGCAGGGGGGTTGAGAAGGAGCAGCAGCAGGGGCGTGAGGAGAGAACTTTAGTAAGGCAGGGGAAGAAGCAGAGCAAGCGAAGGAACGAGGAGCAGCAAAGGGGGCGCTGGAAAGAAGAGCAGTAGAAATGGGAGAAGAAAGGCAGCAGCACAGGGGCGCAAGCAAGAGCAGCAGCAGAGGCAAGGGAAGAAGGACGGCAGCAGGGAAAATCTCGTGCCGAGGTGTTCAGTGGTGCGGTGGTGATGATGGCGTGGTGAAGCGGGGAGTGGTGGTGCTGGATGGCGGCGGTGTGGAGCGTGTGGAGGTGCTGGGTGGCGCTGGGTGTTGGTGCTGGTGATGGATGGTGCTGGTGGGTGGATGGGTTGCGGAGGCGCACCACCACGCCGGCCTGGCCGTGGCGGCGGTCGGAGGTGGAGAAGGAGTGGTGAGGGGGAGAGAGATGAAGATGTCAGGCCCAATGGGGAATGGAGGCAATCTAGGGATTTTGATCCCTTCCCCGATCTGCAAACTTTACACATTAGCCCTCCTCCTTCTCTTCTTTCTTCACAAGAAGGTCCCTTCTCTCTTTCTTTTGCCCCTCGGTTACTTCATTCCTTCACGCTCGGGTCCCATGACTCCATCACTTGTTCATTTGTAGTAGAGGAATTTTGTGCCTTGTCGCACTTTTCTGCAAAATAAACAAGTGACTAGTCAACAATCCTTTTATGTGATTTTCATTCAATTATTCTATATTACATAGCAAGAACTCAAGAAATGGTAAATTTGTATGCCAAAATTATATATATGAAATGCACTTATCACACCCCCACTACAAACAAGCACACTTTGTCTCCTTGTGCACCACTCTCCTCTTTCTATCTCTCCCACATGCGGACCCGCCCCAGCTCCTTCCCTGCATACATATATGTCGTGACTCTTTGCATAGCTCCCTAATGTATAATCGTTCTCGATTTCGCACATTGTTCTCAACACCATCTATTCTAGAGCTCTCATGAAGTCCCTATCACACACACGATGACTCGCTTCCCTTGCGTCTCCGTTCATAGGCCAATTTTGGACAACATCAACATTGTCTCCCTATCTATACGCCATTTATGGACACAAACGACCACTCTCGCCCCTCTCTTCCTCTCTCTCTCTCTCCATCGCTAGCTCTCTCTTTCTCTTGCTCTCACACCCCTCTCCCACACACACACTAGATGTCTCTTCCAAATAGTCTGCTCCCCCAGCCCGCACCCGTCCTATCCCGCTACTACACATGTCACACCATTCCCCCTTCCCTTATACTAGGTTTACATCATCAGTGGTCTCTCTACTCCACGTACACTCTCTCCCTCTCACACACAAACGCGTGCACAAACACACACAAACACGCACAAACACCCATTTATCTAGATCCTCATCTCTCCCCATGTCCGCATGTGTATCTCACACACTCACTCTCTAATTATGTATATGTGTCTCCACGTTACACAACACAAAGCCCCATGTACATGTCTCTCTCTATCCTCCACACACATAGACACAAACAATATGTTATCATTGCCTCAGTCTCTAACATATCACACACGCACTCTCTCTCTCTCTCTCTCTCTCTCTCTCTCGCAAACACGCTCATCAAGGGTTTCCCCGTAAATAACTTACCATCTATTCATCAACAGTCGTTGCATTACGATGAACGCGATACATGAAAAAGAACAAATCTACACGTGCTTAGACCACCTAGTATGACTACTAGGACTAGAGCAAGCCAAAAAGCGTGCCGCCGTCACCCCCTCCTTGTCGGCGACGGCAAAATCTTTGTTTTACACAGTCGAGAAGTCATTGTGCTAAGGCCCCACATGCCGAGGCGTTGAATAGAATGTAGATGCTAGTTTACGGAAGCAAGTATACGTTTGTATCTCCATGCTTATATTTCTTCTCTTATAAAAAACCGAGTTGGTGATGATGGTACGTGTGCCATCTTGCAATATAGACCGTCCGATCTATATCTGACGGATGGAAATTAAACTAAAAGATACCCGCACCCCTCTCCACATTTGCAGACAAGGCCTTTCCTCATTCATTCTTATCTCCAACAAACCACATTGTTGAGCAATTAAGAAAGGAAGCCTCTGGAACAAACTGGCCTGGTGGCTGCTGCCGACGTCGTCAATCCCCATGCATCCACTCAGTCCGACCACCAACCACCACCACACCCCACTCCTCTTCACCTTATGTCATATTTCTCGACAACAAGTGTTTTATAAAAAAATGCATCTTGATGTTCCGTGCAATGCACAGATCTTGCTAGTACTCCTACACAAGACTAAGTTGGTGATGCTGGTGTGTCTGCCATCCGTCGTTTCTGACCATTAGATCTACATCTAACGATTGTGAGGTAAGTTGTTGCCTTTTCTCACCAACATCCCACTTGTCTACCAATTTGCAGAAAAACCCATAATTAGTATCTTAAAACCAACCACATCCCTCCCTAACCTCACCAAAACAGCCCAAGGAATATATTCTAATTGAAACATAATATATCTCTAGTGACATATGTATATCAAAATTAGAGTGTTTTGTACCAAGTTTGTGAATAAGTATTATTCTTATTATGATTCGTTGCAACAGACATGAACATTGCTAGTATTTCCAACCATGCATTTTTTCCTAGTATTCCATAGTTTCGAGTTTTCCATCAAGATATTAGTCACTCATGGTTGATATTTAGTTTCAATCATGTACACATATGCACTATGTAACTAGCCTTGCTTATTGGCTTCCAAAGCTTAACTTTCACTCCTACTTACAATATGTAGAGTATTTAACAAAAAATTACCACTTTCAACCAGCCCTAGGAAGAATACATTATACAAAAAATAGCAGAAACATACCCAAAATTTCTTAATCCACGCCAAAAACTACTACCTAGTACTCCTACCGATTAGGTTCGTTTAAACCCATTTATGACAGGGTTGGCCCACACGTCCGTGCTGACGAGGCAGCTTAAACCAACACATTTTGCTTGACCGTTGACACGAGGGACCCACATCTAACCTTCTATCCTGTTATTCCCCCTCAAATCATTATTTTTCGTGAACATTACTTCAAACAGTACTGATGCGTGTTCGTCGGTGGCGTTAGTGATGAGCGAGTTGGCCGCTGCTCCACCGGACGGGCCGGACGCCGCGCTGGCCTCCGCACGGGTTGGCGGGCTGGCCTGAGCATGACTCACGAGCGAGCAAGCCGTTGCGCTGGCCTTCGCTCGAGCCAGATGGCTGGCCTGAGCGCGACACGCGTGAGCAAGCCGCCGCGCTGCCGTGCCAATCTAGCTAGCAAACCTTGCAGACAAGCAGCTAGACGGAGCTATCTTGGCTAGCTAGCGGCCGCGAGCGCCGGACAGAGCTGGCATCCGGGCTGCCGCAACATGGGCTCCGCACCACCGGCGGTTTTGACCTCGCCTTCTGCCGGTGGCGGTAGCTGCGTTCCATGGCCGAGGAAGACTAGGTGGACGGGCCGGAGGTAGGAGGTCACTCGAGGATTTTTGTTGGTAAGAGCATGTACAATGGTTGATAAGGTAGTCTTATCTTAAGTCTGCCACGTATGCAAGTGGTAGTAGTTTCATGGCATTTAAGTGGTTTCTTGAATTACTAGGGGTTTCTTATAAGGAACAATGTACGTACTACTAGCGACAAAAGGCGATTCTAGGTTGCATTGTACTCCAACGAGTACTACTAGTAGTCGCGGGAGTGTATACCTCGTTTTGTGAGTTCGATCCCGGCCGAATTCACGGCGGCCTTTTTTTTAAAATAGTACTACTACACTTTGATGCGAGCCAATATTTTACACGGGTAATTTGAGTTTTGAAGTCGAACGGACGTGCGGCCCCACAATCTGGGTGCACTGGACAGCCTAGCCACGTGAACGGGTTTTCCTTCCCAGCATCCCGTGGCTCGCGTGCTCGCCCTAGCCGCACCTCGCTTGTAGCTTCCTCATCAGCTAGTAGCATATTTAAACTAGTGCCTCCCAATTAAGCCCGAGGAGCCGGAAAAGCCTGGCGGGGCATTGGGAACTGTGCAATATGGCTCTGTACGTAACGTGCTCTGCTACTACTCTGTAGCTTGTGGTGCTGCACGCATGGACTTCACTCCATTATCGGCTCTACTATAAAAGAAATTCCTCTTGACGTGTTTTTCTTAAACGGAGGCGAAAGCTTTTCTTCATCTCATTCATAAAGAAGGAATTACCAACAAAGTTCGACGATATCCATTACACCTCCACAAATGGAAGAAAAAAGACTAGTCTCGCTGTATCAAATAACTCAAATGTTCTGCCCCCGCAGTAACCGTCGCTGAAAAATAGGCTGCTAGTGTGTGCGTGAGAGGAGCGGCTTAGTAGGTCAGCTACTCCTACGTGAGAGGAGCAGCTGAATATAGCACCGAGAGTACCCACCAGGCCACTACGCAGGTGTACTTCCCCTGCATTGATAGTACAACGATGGTTCTAGAGAACAGTAGTACCCTCCACTTCCAACTATAGCTCCTTGGCCCTGAGATTCAAGAGTTCAAAACTGGTGCACTATACTAGACTATACTAGAAGTACAATACATCACACTACTAGTTGAGAAAAGTAGCACTGGTACTGCTACAGTACGAGTACGTACTCCTCCGTCACATAATGTAAGACGTTTTTTGACACTAGTTGGCATCTACAAAAAATGGCAAAAACATACCCAAAATTTCTTAATCCACACCAAAAACTACTACCTAGTGCCAAAAATTTCTTACTAGTGCTATTATTTACAGTATAATGCAATCCCATAACGTTCCATAATGCTAGTACTAGTAGTAAATAATAGCCTCACCCCTTCACTGAGGAACGATGTACAGTTGGAAGGGACGAGGCCCTGCGGTTACTACGCTCTTATCTCCTCCTCGCCAGTTCCCCTCCCCCCGAAGAGAAGGCAGTTCGTCGCTGCTCCCATGGATTCGGCAGGCGGTTCTCCTCCTCGTCGGGGCTGGGAGACCTTGGACGATGATCCTCTGGGAGAAATCGCACGCCACTCCGACGTCCTCACCGCCGCAAGACTCGGTGCTTCCTACACCAACTTTTTCAAGACGCTGCTTAAACAGGCTTGGGAAAAGACCATGCTTGTTGGTCTTCCATGCGTCTTCGAGGAGAAGGTTCTTCTATGGGACAATCCTGCGAACAGTCCACCGCTCCCTGGCCATGGTTGCACGTTGACTCCGCTAGAGTTGCCGACGTTGAGAGGTAGTCGGATTTTGTCTGATGAGCAGGTCAGTAATGGAGTTTGATCATGTAGTACTTAGTTATTCCATTTCCATCCCGTAATTTCTCCGCTTCCCACCATCTTATATATAGGTCTGGGTCGGTGCCAACAAAGATTGGCTTGCATACCTCCGGTCGGATACCACCATCATTTTGCACAACATCCACAGCAGTGCGGCCATTCCGGTAGACCCCTTCTCCACCATTGGGATCGACCTTCCGGACTGGCTGGGCTTGAATAAGTATGATGATGCCTACATGAGATTGAAGAAGATAGCAATTGCGGACCCGCCGACAAAGCACGCAGCTACGGCGATTACTATCTCATCGCGGTGTTCGACATAAGGATTGCCATCAATGCAAGATGCTGCAATGGCACAGGCTGGCGCGTGTTGGCGGCGGCAGATTTGTACCCCTACACGTTCGAAGACGCCGTGCGCCATCTAGGCCTCATCTTCACGGTGAGAAGCCAGGGGACTTGTTTCATCTGGTTGCCATCCTACGGTACGGGAGATTACAAACGGAATGCACAAACCATCATTTGCATCCTTAACGGTACTCCATTATTTTGTAGGGAGCAGTCATCCCCCGATCAAAATAAGATCGCCAATCCTGGATGTGCATTTGCATCCGCGATTCGGTCTAACCTGGAACCTTGTAGCTGACTTTGGCATATTGGGATCAACTATCTTAGCAGTCGTTACCCATGGTACCACTGATGTGCAACATGGTCACACAATCTACCACGATCGGACCGTCACCATCTACCTAGGTATTCCATTTTTAACCCTCTCCCCTTCTCTTTCATTGTTGTACTAGTAGTATACTTAGTAGTACTAGTAGGAGTAATTTTTACCTTGGAGGACGCGTATAGCTAGCTAGACCCTTGATGACTTGAACCCACTAGCTGCCACCATTTTTTTTCCATGTCTTACTATCTCACCCATGTAGCCAAGAGTGGCTATATATAATAAGCCAGTTATTTTACTTCCTCTATACCGGAGTAGTACTATTTGCTGCACAGTATTACTGACCGCCATATTTGAGCACAACATTATTATGCATGGACCTTGACTATGTACGTCACCATGTGTCCAGATCTGGGATGCCGCGTGTACCAGATGAACGGCGCCAAGTTCGACCCCCGTGATGCTACGTGGGTGCCGAGGAACACTCTTGGAGAGTACTCGCTTTTCATCGGGGACAACTACCCCATTGTGAAGCGGATGCCACCTTTCGTGCACGACACGGAAGGCCTGCCGTTCATGAAGCATGGTTGTGTCTTCATCGCGCACCGCCGGATGAACGACATGCTAGGACGCGCTATCCCTGATTTATGCCGCTTCAGCTTGGATGAGTCTCCATCGTGTGTAACCGGACTAGAAAGCTGCGACAATGATTCCCGTTGCCCACCGCTATGGATCGTGCCATCCATGAAGAACACCTGGGACTGGAACCTGGAGGAGGACATGCATGTAGCCCATCTATAACGTGTAAGTGGAGTACGGTAATTGTGAATGGTAGCGCTATAAATATATGTAGACTAGTCGGGCACAAATTTATCACATGAATTAGAGATGAACTTGTGTGGCATACTGGCATTTGTCCTTTAGAATTTATTACTAGTAAATGTGTTATGTGTACGTGCAACTTGTGTGGTTGTTGCACGGGCTCCAACACGCTCTTTGACAAAAAAAGGTGGCACAGCTTTGGATATACATGACGTGGCGGCATCATACAGTAGCATCATTCGCTATAGTTGTAGTACACTCCTACTAGGATGACAACTCCTATAAAACCTTGCACTTGGCTCTTTGCCTCTTCGAGAGGTTCAACGGTTCATACTCATGTGAACCTTGCACTTGGCTCTTCGCCTCTTTGGAAGGTCCAACAATGATGATACTACAGTACAATATGCTTCTGGCAATCTGACACCGATTGAACTGCTGCACGTCCACCACGAGGGCGAGGGCGAGGGCGAGGGCGAGGGTGAGGGAGAGGGCCCTGTAGTCAAAACCCTCTCCTCGCCCTGCGAACCACCGCACACGTGGGCGAGGGAGAGGCGTAGTAAGCAAGCTTCTCCTCGTTCGGCAAGTTGACAGTACACATCAAAGCAGTACTAGTACTAGTAGTAGTCCATACTGCGTCCTTTCCGATTAATATGGCTTAATTATAAACGAGAAATATACACTGGCGGTCAACGTATGTAACAATACGCTCTTTACGGTCACTATATATAGTTTTGCGGTGATTATACGATCACTAGCTCATCGTAGAGCACCCTATTGTACCCTACTGACCGGCCACATAGTCGACGTGGCACTTTGTTGACTGGTTAAATTGTCACCTGGTTTCTGGGTCCCACTTGTCAGTTGGCAGGGCAAAGAAATCAGTTAAACAAAACTTTATGGAGGCGCGACACAAGTCCAACCCTTGCGCGCGAACCGCCCTGGCTGTGTATGTGAGTGCATGCACTTGTCCTCCCTCGGTCTTCCAACAAAGAGTATACATCGTCTACAAAACAAAGAGTGTAGTACATAATGTACATCTACACTTCCAATGCATTCAGCCTTTAATCTAAATCGATATTGATTGACTAATGCACCAACTTGTGCTGTAGGTATAGGCTACATGTCTATCCTTAATTACAGCATGCAACGACCTTCATTTAATCTTCTTATCTCAATGGTCGCATGCACACATAAGTCTTCTACTTTTGGGCGTTAATTATGCCCTGGTCAATGTGTAAATCTCTAAATGTACAGTCTTTCACGGATGTAGGGAGTAGGTTGAGCACTTGAGTGTGAGCGTGTGTGTTGCGTCGTGTGCTGTGTGCCGCATGGGTGCGTGAGTGTTGCATGCATCCATGTGTACGTGTGTGTTGGAGAACGTAGCAGAAATTCAAAATTTTCTATGCATCACCAAGATCAATCTATGGAGATTCTAGCAACAAGAGAGAGGGGAGTGTACTTCATACCCTTGAAGATCGCGATACGGAAGCATTGCAAGAACGCGGATGAAGGAGTCGTACTCGTAGCGATTCACATCGCGGTTGATTCCGATCTAAGTGTCGAACAACAGCGCCTCCGCGTTCAATACACGTACAGCCCGGGGACGTCTCCTCCTTCTTGATCCAGCAAGGGGAGAGGAGAAGTTGAGGGAGAGCTCCGGCAGCACGACGGCGTGGTGGTGGAGCTTGCAGTTCTCCGGCAGGGCTTCGCCAAGCACTACTACGGAGGAGGAGGTGTTGGGGAGGGAGAGGGCTGCGCCAGGGGAAGGGGTGAAGCTCCCATGCGCCTCCCCACTATATATAGGGGTGGAGGGGGCTGGTTTCTTTCCCTCCAAGTCCATTGAGGCGTTGGCAAAGGTGGGAGGAAAGAAATCTCATCATTTCCTTTCCCACCGATTGTTATCCCCCCTTTTTAGGGATCTTCATCTTATCCCTTCGGGATATGATCTTATTCCTTCTAAGGGGGGACCTTGGTGCGCCTTGACCAGGGGTGTGGGGCCTTGACCCCACTACCCACGTTCATGTGGGGCCCCCCATGCAGGTGGGCCCCACTCCAGAACCTTCTAGAACATTCCTGGTACAATACCGAAAAATCCTGAACATTTTCCGGTGGCCAAAATAGGACATCCCATATATAAATCTTTACCTCCGGACCATTCCGGAACTCCCCGTCACATCCGGGATCTCATCCGGGACTCCGAACAACATGCGGTAACTGCACACTAATTCCCATAACAACTCTAGCGTCACCGAACCTTAAGTGTGTAGACCCTACGGGTTCGGGAATCATGCAGACATGACCGAGACAACTCTCTGGCCAATAACCAACAGCGGGATCTGGATACCCATGTTGGCTCACACATGTTCCACGATGATCTCATCGGATGAACCACGATGTCGGGCATTCAATCAATCCCGTATACAATTCCCTTCATCAATCGGTACGTTACTTGCCCGAGATTCGATCGTCGGTATCCCAATACCTCGTTAAATCTCATTACCGGCAAGTCACTTTACTCGTTCCGTAATACATGATCCCGTGACTAACTACTTAGTCACATTGAGCTCATTATGATGATGTATTACCGAGTGGGCCCAGAGATACCTCTCCGTCACACGGACAAATCCCAGTCCCGATTCGTGCCAACCCAACAGACACTTTCGGAGATACCCGTAGTGCACCTTTATAGCCACCCAGTTACGTTGTGACATTTGGCACACCCAAAGCATTCATGTGTTATCCGGGAGTTACACAATCTCATGGTCTAAGGAAATGATACTTGACATTAGAAAAGCTTTAGCAGACGAGCTACACGATCTTGTGCTATGCTTAGGATTCGGTCTTGTCCATCACATCATTCTCCTATTGATGTGATCCCATTATCAACGACATCCAATGTCCATGGTCAGGAAACCATAATCATCTCTTGATCAACGAGCTAGTCAACTAGAGGCTTACTAGGGACATATTGTGCTCTACATATTCACACATGTATTACGGTCTCCAGTTAGTACAATTATAGCATGAACAATAGACAATTATCATGAAAAGGAAATATAATAATAACCATTTTATTATTGCCTCTAGGGCATATTTCCAACAGTCTCCCACTTGCAATAGAGTCAATAATCTAGTTCACATCACTATGTGATTGTATTCAATCCAACACCCATGGTGTTTGATCATATCTCGCTTGTGAGAGAGGTTATTAGTCAACGGGTCTGAACATTTCAAATCCGTGTGTGCTTTACAAATATGTATGTCATCTTGTAGATGCAGCTACCAGGCGCTACTTGGAGCTATTCCAAATAACTGCTCTACCATACGAATCCGGTTTACTACTCAGAGTCATCCGGATTAGTGTCAAAGTTTGCATCGATGTAACCCTTTACCACGAACTCTTTTACCACCTCCATAATCGAGAAAATTCCTTAGTCCCCTAGTTACTAAGGTTAAGTTTGACCGCTGTCATGTGATCCATTCCTGGATCACTCTTGTACCCCTTGACTGACTCATGGCAAGGCACACTTCAGGTGCAGTACATAGCATAGCATATTGTAGAGCCTACGTCCAAAGCATAGAGGACGACCTTCGTCCTTTCTCTCTCTTCTGCCGTGGTCAGGTGAAAGTGCTAGTTATCGACTAGAGGGGGGGGTGAATAGGAGATTTTTATCAAAGTCTTCAAAACATGGAAGTTTCGAAGACAAACAATAGAAATGACCTAATTGATATGCAGCGGAAGATAAACTACAACAAGCAAGCCATAGTCAAGTATGCAATAATGTGAACGTACAAAGACTAATAGCAGCTAGGTAGTAAGGATCAGGATGGAAGATAGTATGAAGCCAATCAACGATAGTAGTCAAGCAATGAAGTCAAATAGATAAGACAAATAAGCAATGACTTCACGAAGACAAACTCAAAGTAAAGGAGGGAAGGGATAGAACCAGTCACTTGTTGAAGACACAGGATTTGTTGGACCAGTTCCAATTGCTGTGACAACTGTACGTCTGGTTAGGGAGGCTGAGATTCAACTCAGAAGACCGCGTCTTCACCTTATTCCCCTTGAGCTAAGGACACACAGTCCTTGCCCAATCACTCTGGTAAGTCTTCAAGGTAGACTTCCGAACCTTCACAGACTTCGTTCACCGGCGATCCACAATGACTCTTGGATGCTCAGAACGCGACGCCTAACCGGCTGGAGGATACACAGTCCTCAAGTGCATAAGTCTTCAGGTCACACAGACAGAAAGACTTCAGTGATGCCTAACACTCTTTGGCTCTGGGTGTTTGGGCTTTGTCCTCGCAAGGATTTCTCTCTCAAAGGCTTCGAGGTGGGTTGCTCTCAAAACGACAAAAGCCGTAAACTAACTTTGAGCAGCCACCAATTTATGGTGTAGGGGGTGGGCTATTTATAGCCATAAGGCAACCTGACCAGATATGTTCGAAATGACCCTCGGTCACTAAGGAACTGACACATGTTCCAACGGTCAGATTTCAAACACACATGGCAACTTTACTTGGGCTACAAGCAAAGCTGACTCATCCAGCTCTGGATAAGATTTGCTCTCATTGTCTTCGCTCAAAGACATAGGATTTGGGTTGAGCATCACTTCAGTCACTCTGACTTTGTTCACTTGGACCCCACTTAACAATACGGTGGTTCCTATGACTCAACAAAGAAGAAAAGGAAACAACAAAACAACACAGTCTTCGCGCTCCATGGTCTTCGCTCAATGTCTTCTCATGTCATAGTCTTCAATGTGAATATCTTCACATACCACCATTGTCTTCAATGTTTTCATACATTTTTAGGGGTCATCTCCGGTAGGTAAACCGAATCAATGAGGGACAAAACCTACGTTATCCTGCAATTCTCACAAACGCATTAGTCCCTCAACCAACTTTGTCGTCAATACTCCAAAACCAACTAGGGGTGGCACTAGATGCACTTACAATCTCCCCCTTTTGGGTGATTGATGACAAACTGGTTGAAGTTTTCAACGGGAATAAAGTATGTGAAATTGTAAAGGTTAGGGTATTGTCTTCATAAGCGGCAAGGGCTCCCCCTGAAGATGTGCATATAAGTAATTTGCTTTTGGAATGCAAATGCACATGGCAGGTTGTACTTGTGGAGTTCCTCTTCAACTTATGAAGATAATTCATCATGCATGAATTGATATAACTTGAAGAATGACATGCATAATGGAAAATGGACGTCTGCAGAATGATCTAAGTGCGGAAGTTATCATCGCACATGAAAGAGCAAATAAGTAGCAGACGACCATCGAGTTTAAGTGTTACAACTCAACGAACGAAATGTATCAAAAGCAAGAGTTGTAACCACTAGGCAAAATATAAAGCAACCGCCCATATGAACCCGCTTGAAGACTATCAAACTCATACGCTTCTCCCCCTTTTGTTAGTAATGACCAAAAAGGTGTGAAGACATAGATCATCTACTCGTCCTCATGAGGAGTAGTTGAAGCAGCAGGGTTGTCTTTGTCGTTTGGCGGTGCAGACAAACTTGGTGCAGTGTCGATGCGTGCAGAAGTAGGGCGTGGTGAAGTAGCATCGTCTTCATCATCGATCACGTTGGCATTCACAGTTGCCGCGGAGGAAGAATAGTCAGAGTCTTCAAGGGATGGAGTTCGTCGTAGGACAACATTCTGTGGTGGAGTGGAGTCAAACTTGAATCGTTCAGTGAAGCCATCGTCTTGAAGATCTGCTTCAGCACTGAGCAGGGTCAAACTCTTCCATGATCGCCGACAGGTTCCATGAGTGACAAATGCATTCTTGGTGGCAAGATTTCGAATGCGATTTACATCCACCAAGAGACTTTGCATCTGACGTTTGAGCCAAAAATGATGCTTATCTTGTTTCTGATGGAGAGCCATAAGAAGTTCTCGGTCATTTAGGACCCGAGAGCGCTTCTTTGGCCTTTGAGCAATTGTTCTCTCAGTAGCTTCAGTTGGCGCACGATGAGGCAGACGAGTGTTTCCAGCCATCGGATAGACACGCGTGACAACTTGGACTCCTTCCATAGGCTGAGTGAAGCTTTGATGTTCAGCATTTTGAAGACAAAGAGGCTTCTTCGCAGGCTTAGGGTATATGGCTTCAACTGGCATATCATCCTCTGGTAGAAAGATCACATGATTGCGAGCAGAGGGCTGATAGTTGACAACAAAGTGTTGCTTGATGAGGCGCATGACCCATGGAGCATAGAATTTCAGGCCAAAAAGGTCAGATCCAGATGCAGCAAGTTGCCTGAGGAAGAAATCTTGTGCATTGAAGCTGATGCCATTGAGGATGTAAAAGACCAATGTCTTCATGGCTCCTTCAAGTTTTGTAGCTGATGAATGTCCTTTGATAGGCCATAGAGTCCGCCTGATGATGTGATATATGGTGCGCGGCAGATACTCAAGGTCATCAACAAAGAACTCCTTTGGATATTCAGTGTCATGTGGCAATGGCTTCATCATGCTCAGCATCTGGCTCATGTTGGGTTCAGGCTTATGGAAGATGCTTTCCAGTGCATTGCGGTGGTTTTGACAACCAGGTTCGTATAGCTCTTCGGGAGTGGATAGGCTTGTGAGCTCAATGATGTTAAGAGCTTTGGCTTCATGATGAACATTTTCGGTCATCCACTCGAGAATCCATGCTTTTGTATCCCTGTTGTAGCCGCGAATGTGGAGGGTAGCATAGAATTGAAGCAAAAGTTCTTCATTCCAATGTTCTTTCTCTGTCACAAAGCTGAGCAGACCAGCATCACGAAAGCAGTAAAGTGCTTCTACTAAGCATGGCAGTCCAGCAATGGCTTCAGTGTCGAGGCGCATATGAGGGGAAATGCGCCCTTGATCATACAAAACGCAGTAGTAATAGCTTCGCTGCTAATGACTCCAGAAACGATCAGATGATATTCTTGGCCTTGAGTAGGGGTTATTTGAGCTGTCAAAGAAGGTGTTGTGGCTTTTGAAGCCATTTGCATTGAAGGACCCGACAGATGTGGCAGTACCTAGAAACCTTGGCAGTCTTGGCTTTGGTTTCTGGACCTGAGGCCTATGCTCAATGTGATAATCAAACTGAGGACCAGAGACATTAGGCGGAGGGACCAGAACGGGCCATCTTACTGTGATTAGCTCGCCATGGTTGTATGCTTGCTCAATTGTATAGGGCCTTGGTGGCGGAACAGGAGTAGTGGCAGCAACAATGGCTTCAGGCTGCACAACAGAAGCTTCAGGAGCAGTTGCAGCATTGACTTCTGGCATGTTGCTTGGTGCAGGCTCCACATTAGCTTCAGCCATGACTACGTCATTGGCTTCATTTGTGTTGGTGGTGGCAGCCTCAACGTTTTCAACCTCCACTTGTTGAGCTGGAGGGTCTGGTACGGGCACCTTCACTTCTGGAATAGCTTCTTCAGGAAAGGGGGGAGTAGAGACACGTTCTTCTTGATGTTCGTCATCGGCTGATGTAGCCGGATTGTCTTCGGCAGCTTGGGCTTCAGACACAGAGACATTCACAGTTGGAGTGGCTTCTGAAAACACTTGACGTGCAACAGGTTGGTGGTGCACTTCTCCTTCTGGAATGCTCGGAAGAGGGACTTGAGGCCTTGGTCCTTTGCGAAGCCTTTGTAATACGGGCGACGCCTTTGGAGATGGAGTAGGCATGCCCTCATCCTCTTCAACTTGCACAGATGATGTGACTTGTTGTTGTTGGGGAGTACTAGGGGAGTCTTGTTGTTGCGGGCGATCAGCCGATGATGCATCCTGAGCAATTAGCGTCAGAGGACGACCAATGCTGATGATTTCGCTGTTCGTGAGAACAGGCGATGATACCACGTTGTGTTCAATCTGAGGAAGAACTTCATCATCTTCAACATTGTCATGGTGACCAATGTATTCAGCAGCGATGGGATCAGCTGCTGGAATGTCTTCAGCTTCATGAGCCTCTGTGGAAGCAGGCTCATGAACAATCATTCGTAGTTCTTGATTTGCAAATGCAGGGCGAACCACTAAGATAGGTTCAACAACAAGGGGCTCTGTGGGAGCAGCCCGATTCTTCTTGGTCTTGCACTTCTTCTTGGAGGGAGCAGCATCAAAGGCTTCTGAGTGTTTCTGTTTCTTGGCTTCAGCCTCTGCAGCCCTCGTCTTCTTCTGTTCTGAAGCGGTTGACAGGGCCTTTGGCTTCGAGTCAGTCATGCTACTTGGGAAGACTATGTGTGGTTCATCCAGCCTTGAAGGTGCAGGTTGGACAGTTGATAGCTTCTTCTTCTTTGCAGCCATCCTGGGGTCGATGCCAGGACGACCAAGAGCCTTGTGCTTTTCAGCCTTATTGTCGGCAAGCACACACTTGTCAGCCAGATTCTTCATGCGCTCTCTAGAGCCTCGAGCTTCTTCACGCTTCTTGTGAAAGGCTTCTTTGAGCTAATGCAGCATGATCTTGAAATTTTTGAGATCTTGCACGTTGAGCGGGGCCACATGCTTCTTGAACTGAGCCTTTTCATAGTCAATCTTGTGCTTCAGTTCGACGATGCGCTGAGCAATAGCTAGCTCAGAAGCAATAGCGCCATTGAAGGAGACGCTGAGGCCAATGGGAAGTTGCAAGTCATCAAAGCTGAAATTTGGTGCGTCAAACCACTCATCAATGAAGTTATGAATGATTGCCACGTCAAAGAGAGGCAAGTTATTGAAGATCTCTGCTTCTTCCTTGCTCTTGATCAGTTGCTCAAGAGCGTCATCTGCAAGATCGTCATCGCTGGACAGATCAATGTGCTCTTCACGCAAAATGGCAGCAGGAGTCAATGTCTGATCAGTACTCTTGATGATTTTCTTTTTCTTCTCCGTCTTCTTGGAGATGCGTGAAAGATCTTCAGACTGCACATTATCTTCAGGAGGTGCAGTGGCCAGTGGCTTCACATGAGAAGCTTTTGGAGGTGCAGCTGATGATGAAGCCTTAGTTTTCTTGGGCTTCTGCGGCCTTGGAGGAGGAGCAGGGGCTTCATCAGTATCAGCATCATTATCAGAATGATCCACTTTGGCACCTTGTACCAAGATGTATGAGATGAGTCCATCATGGTTCGTGAAGGGGCCGATCTCATTTTCTTCAGCTTCACGTGTGCCATCATCACGGGGAGCAGAGGGACCAGGATTGAAGTCTAATCCCCATGACTTCTTGTTTTCCTTTGCCGATGCCTTTGCATACTGGAAGTTGCGCTTGAAGAGATTATCGTCATGACACCAGAGCAATGAGGATGGATCGGCATTTTCAGGCTGTGGTCCACGGACCATACAAGGATAGAATTCTTGTGCAATAGCTTTAGCTTTGTTCTTGGGGGGAAGGCCTCGATAGAGAATATCACCCCAAGGACTCTTGATAGCATTTTTCTTAGCGTACTCCTGGGTCACGAACTTGTACTTGAACCATTGTTCAGCCCAATAGCGTCGAATCCATTGGATTCGGGTCTTGCGCTGATTATAATCCTCTTCAGGATCTGTCTTGTAGATTTCTGTGAGGTCATCAGGCAAATCTTTTGATGTTCCCCCTCGACGCTGTCTGCCACCCTTCCTTACTGATTTCTCTGCAGCCATGAACTTCAAACTGAATGGCTTCAATATGTTCAAAGGCTTCAAGGGCTTTCGCTTGCTGGTCAAACAGGAACTAGCTTCAGGAGAGTTAATGTGTTGCTGTAAGAATTCTGCAAACGAATGCAGACTATGAGAACCAAGGGATTCTCCCACGGACATGTACCTGTGACAGCATTAGAGATGCGAGGGAAGGGGAAGAGGTCATATGCATTCTCAGAAGATTTTGAAGATAAATCAGTTTGAAGACATTGACCTCATGTTGCGAAGACATTCACTTATGTGTTGAGAGTTGGTTCCAGATTTGTACGAATCCGTGAATAAGTACAAGTGAGGAATCTAACTATATATGAAGCTTAAGTGAATATACTAGGCAGTATGAGATGCAGACAGAATAGATCTAACATTGTGTAGACAGAAACCAATTTTGGTAAATAGGATGAATCATTACCGATCAAAAAGATGGTAAAAATAGAGTTATATTTACCACACAAAGAACTGCTAGATGGGATGAATAGGAGACCGAGCAGTTCAATCCACCGTGCCCTAACTTGGAGACAGAGGACACCTACGGCGGCGGCGGAGAGGACGATGCCCACGGCCGGCATGAGGACGGCGTCGGAGAAGTCGCGACAGCTAAGCGCTTCGTCGCCTGCGTTGTCAAGAGCTAGCGGTGGCGCTAGGGTTTTGACGAGGTGGAGAGGTGGAAGAAGGTTTTCTTGACCGCAGGGGACACGTATTTATAAGTAGGTGTGCGGCATAGCGCAATTACGCAGGTGCCCCTTCCTGTTCACATCCGTAGGACACGTGGCAAGCATGCAACATGTTCAGAGTTGTCCCACGTTCCCACGCCCGCCAAGTTTGTCGGATGGTTGTTCCGGCTTCTCCAGATTTCAACAATAAAGATGAATCATTTAAAAGGACTTGATGTTTGTCTCTGTGTCTTCTGCTGACAAGGATGCAGTGAAGACATTTGACAGTTTCAATAGAATGCATATGATTTGGACAGATAGAGTTTGAGATAGAAAGCATAGAGAGATTAGGGTCTGATCACATTCACTTAGTTCAGAAGATTCACAAGTGAAGACATAGCTATAAGTGAATGCTGTAGAGGACAGAATACTCGTATATATATATATAAGAAAGCAATCAACTTAACATAGTGAAGTAAATCATGAAGATAAGTTGAAAGTTGAAGACAAACCAAATGCGAAGATATTCAACAATAACGCCATGAGTGAAACACTTCAAACCAAGAAATTTGGTGGTGGCGTTACCCACCGTATAAGAAGTATTAGACCCAGACACAGCGCACAATTATCTGGTGCTCCGAAGTCAAATTCCATGTTAATGTATTCACACTCAGAATGTAAGTCTTTATTGATTGAAGATATACTTTACTTCGTGTGTTGCACATCCAAGTCATCAACATGCATAAGTGTTAGGATGTGTGCCTGATCACAGGACATTTGAGGATTCCAAGATATTTAGCTCACACCGTAACTTGCAAAACCTTTTCTCATCAACGGCTTTGTGAAGATATCTGCCAGTTGCTCTTCAGTGTTGACGTGAATGATGTCAATATCTTTCTTCATGACATGATCTCTGAGAAAGTGATGACGAATTTCAATATGTTTTGTCTTCGAGTGCTGGACTGGATTGTTGGCAATCTTGATGGCGCTTTCGTTGTCGCAGAAGAGAGGGACTTGTTTCAGATTGTTGCCATAGTCCTTGAGAGTTTGCTTCATCCATAGAAGCTGAGCGCACCAAGATCCAACAGCAATGTATTCAGATTCAGGAGTTGAGAGTGATACGCAGTTTTGCTTCTTTGAAGACCAACAGACAAGTGATCGACCCAGAAAGTGACATGTGCCTGATGTAGACTTGCGATCGACCTTGTCACCAGCATAATCAGCATCCGAGAATCCAACCAGATCAAATCTTGAGCCCTTTGGATACCATAATCCGAGTGTTGGGGTGTAAGCCAAATATCTAAGAATTCGCTTCACAGCTAAGTGATGCGATCCTTTGGTGCCGCTTGGAATCGAGCACACATGCAAACACTAAGCATAATATCTGGCCTAGATGCACATAGGTAAAGTAAAGAACCAATCATGGAGCGGTATACCTTTTGATCGAACTCTTTACCATTGTCGTCGGGACCAAGATGGTGTTTGGCTGCCATTGGTGTCGTGTACCCTTTGCAATCTTGCATTCCAAACTTCTTCAGACAATCTTTGAGATATTTTTCTTGAGATATGAAGACGCCATTCCTTTGCTGACAAATTTCAAGACCAAGGAAGAACTTCAGCTCACCCATCATGGACATCTGATATTGCTCTTGCATCATGTATCCAAACTCATCACTATACTTCTGGTTGGTGCAGCCGAAGATAATGTCATCCACATATATTTGGCACACAAACAGTTCACCGTCATATGTCTTCATGAAGAGTGTGGGATCGAGGGATCCAGGTTTGAAGCCTTTGCTCTTTAGGAAGTCTTTGATCATATCATACCAAGCGCGAGGAGCTTGTTTGAGGCCATATAGTGCTTTGTTTAGTTTGTACACCATATCAGGATGTTTTGGATCTTCAAAGCCAGGTGGTTGAGCAACGTACACTTCTTCTTCAATCTTGCCGTTGAGGAATGCACACTTCACATCCATTTGATATAGCAAGATGTTGTGGTGATTAGCATAGGCTAGCAGTATGCGAATAGCTTCAAGCCTTGCTACAGGAGAAAATGTTTCATCAAAGTCAATTCCTTCAACTTGAGTATATCCTTGAGCCACAAGACGTGCTTTGTTTCTAACGACTTGACCATGCTCATCTTGCTTGTTTCGATATATCCATTTAGTGCCAATAATGTTATGCTTGTGAGGGTCAGGGCGCTTGACAAGTTCCCAAACATTATTCAGCTTGAACTGTTGAACTTCTTCTTACATGGCTTGAATCCATTCAGGTTCCATAAAGGCTTCAGCAACTTTCTTGGGTTCTGATATTGATACAAATGAAAAATGCCCACAAAAATTTGCTAACTGTGTTGCTCTTGAGCGAGTAAGTGGACCAGGTGCATTGATGCTATCAATTATCTTCTCAATTTGTACTTCATTTGCAACACGAGGATGAGTTGGACGAAGACCTTGCTCATGCTGATCATTGTCATCATTGGGAGGATTGTCTTCGGTCTGAGCATTGTCTTTGGGTTGGTTTGGTGCAGAAATGATAAGTTCCTCTTCAGGCTGTGCTTCAGAAGGCATGATTTCACCAGTTCCCATCAGCTCGATAGATTTGCTGGGAGGAGCTTCATCTAATTTGCTTGGCAGGAGCTCTCGTTCTGAACCATTGGTTTCATCAAATCGCACGTCCACAGTTTCAACAATTTTGTAGTGAAAGAGGTTGAAGACTCTGTAAGAGTGCAAGTCCTTTCCATAACCGAGCATGAAGCCTTCGTGAGCTTTAGGTGCAAATTTTGACTTGTGATGGGGATCCTTGATCCAGCACCTAGCACAAAAGACTCTGAAGTAGCTAACATTTGGCTTCTTGCCAGTGAGGAGCTAATAGGATGTTTTGCTCAGAAGCTTGTGGATGTAAACACGGTTGATGATGTGACATGCTGTATCAATAGCTTCAGGCCAGAACTTTCTTGGTGTCTTGTACTCGTCGAGCATTGTTCGAGCCATCTCAATGAGGGTTCTGTTCTTGCGCTCTACAATGCCATTTTGCTGCGGTGTGTATGGAGCAGAAAACTCATGAGTGATTCCCATTGTATCTAGATAAAGATCAACCACAGTATTCTTGAATTCAGTGCCGTTATCACTTCTGATATGCTTGATCTTGACGCCATAATTGTTCATGGCTCGATTGGCAAATCGTCTGAAGACATCTTGTAGTTCAGTCTTGTAGAGAATTATGTGTACCCATGTATATCTTGAGTAGTCATCAACAATGACGAAGCCATAGAGACAAGCTGTTGTTGTGAGGGTAGAGTAGTAAGTAGGGCCAAATAAGTCCATGTGTAACAGCTCAAAGGGTTGAGATGTCATCATGATTGTCTTCGAGGGGTGCTTCGCCCTAGTCATATTTCTAGCTTCACAGGCACCACACAAGTGATCTTTCTTGATCTTGACACCTTCGGTGCCTATGACATGCTTCTTCTTGACGAGTGTGTGTAAGTTCCTCATGCCAGCATGCCCTAGCCTCTGATGCCAGAGCCAGCATTCTGAAGCTTTTGCAAGAAGACATACGACAAGCTGTGGACCTGCTGAGAAATCTACCATGTATAGATCATCTTTCCTCTACCCTTCAAAGACTAGAGACTTGTCAGATTCCATTAGTACAAGGCAACGATATTTTCCAAATAGCACAATCATGTTCAAGTCACAAAGCATTGAGACAGACATTAAGTTGAACCCAAGGGATTCAACAAGCATCACTTTATCCATGTGTTGATCCTCCGAGATTGCAACTCTACCTAGACCCAATACCTTGCTTTTACTAGTGTCAGCAAATGTGATTTGACTCTTGTCGGATGGACGTAAGGTTGAGTCCATGAGAAGACTTCGATCACTAGTCATATGATTGGTGCATCCGCTGTCAATAATCCATTCTGAAGCATGAGGTGTCATACCCTACAGTGCAGTTAGGAGGATAGGCTTCACAAGGTATGTTGTGAAGGATAAGCATTTGACGCACACTAGGATTATCACAGCTTATATCAAGGTTAGAACACACAGTATGACAGGTAAGTGATTCGTATGTGGAATACATAGTAAGTCATTTTATCGAGCATCCCTTAATGTGTTTTAGGTCCCCAGCAATAGTATCGGATGCCTTTGATTGCTGGCTGGAGACCATATTCTGCAGAAGAGAGTTAATTCTTCTTCACCACCCACATCTTCAGGGGTGGCTTAGAAGCAATGTGTCTAAGTGCAGCATCTGAGAATTTCGGCTTTGAAGGCCTAGCAAATAGCCTTGCAGGAGATGAATGATACTCATGTGAATAAGCAGAAAAGTTCTTAGTCCTATGAACATGGCGGTTTGAGGAAACACGTTCATATTCATAAGTTTGAGCACGATTTCCCTGCAAAACATAGGCGTTAGGGTGACTCAAGTGAGTCATGTATTCGTATGAAGCCGTTGGACCATATGATGCCTTTGGTCTGGGGTTTGTCTTCTTCCCTGGTGGTGTCATGATGACATTCACTGGAAGATTCTCAAGACAGCTTTTGGGAACCCAGATCTTCTTCATAGGTGGTCCATTCCTGCAGTTAGTACCATTATACCTAGCAAACACTTCACCATTCTGATTTTTGAACAGTTTATAGTTTGCATCAAAGGATTCATCAATGATAATAGGATTAGCACAGGTAAAGCCAGATAAAGTGGATGGATCCACTGAAGGTTCCTTTGCAGCAACCCATGTGGTTTTGGGATACTGCTCAGGCTTCCAGTAGGAACCATCAGCATACATTTTCCTCTCGAACCCAACACCCTCTTTCCTAGGGTTTCGTTTCAGAATCTGCTTTTTGAGGACATCGCAAAGTGTCTGATGTCCTTTCAGACTTTTATACATCCCTGTTTCAAGCAATGTCTTCAACCTAGCATTTTCATCAGCAATAGCAGTGGTATCCTCCGTAGAGGGGTTAGTTTCCACATTAGTAGTTGAAGACAATGTAACAGCAGTGGCATTGGAACATTCAGCAACAAAGGTAGCGTTATCACACTCAATGCATTTTAAACATGGTGGTTCAAATCCATCTTGAGCGGAACTGATCTGTTGAGCGCGAAATGACTCATTCTCTTTTTGAAGATCTTCATGAGTCGCTTTCAATTTCTCAAGCTCTTTCTTCCTTTGAAGAAAATCATAGGAGAGCCTTACATATGTGGTTGAGAGCGTCTCATGAAGACTTTCAAGTTCTTGGTACTTAGCATGAAGATTTTTTATGTCTTCTACTAAGGACTGTGAACGTGTCATTTCCGCATCCAACAGGTCATCGCTTTTGTCTAACAGTTTTTGAGTATGTTCCATAGCCCTTTGTTGTTCAGTAGCAATTTTAGCAAGTGTTTTGTAGCTGGGTTTGGATTCACAATCAGAGTCATCTTCACTTGATGTTTGCAAGTAAACATCACGTGATTTTACCTTGTCACCACGTGCCATGAAGCAGTAGGTGGGAGCAGGATCGTCCATGTCATCAGCTTTAGCGTTGGTGTGGAAGTCATTGTCTTCAGTGTTGAAGATGGACTTGGCAACATAGGCTGTGGCTAGAGCCAGACTTGCAACGCCAGGGTCAGACTCTTCTTCAGACTCCACCTCCACCTCCTCAGAAGCAGACTCCTCCTCTGAATCCATTTCCTTGCCAACAAAAGCACGAGCCTTGCCAGATGAGCTCTTCTTTTGTGATGAAGACCTTGATGAGGACTTAGAAGAAGACTTTGAAGATTTCTTCTTCTTCTTGTCATTAGAATCATATTCCTTGCTCTTCTTCTTCTTCTTCTTCTTCTCATTGTCCCACTGAGGACACTCAGAGATATAGTGCCCAGGTTTCTTGCACTTGTGACATGTTCTCTTCTTGTTGTCATGAGTGGAAGCTTCATCATTTCTTGAGCTAGATCGTGAAGACTTTCTGAAGCCCTTCTTCTTGGTGAACCTCTAGAACTTCTTCACAAGCATGGAAAGTTCTTTTCCAATGTCTTCAGGATCATCAGAACCGCAGTCGGATTCTTCTTCAGATGAGGAAACCACTTTTGCCTTCAAAGCGCGAGTTCGGCCAATTGGGACCATAGATATCTCTTTTCTCAGAAAGCTGGAAATCATGTGTGTTGAGCCTCTCAAGTATATCAGACGGATCGAGTGTCTTGAAGTTAGGCCGTTCTTGTATCATGAGGGCAAGGGTGTCAAAGGAGTTGTCAAGTGATCTCAGTAGTGTCTTGACGATTTCATGCTTGGTAATCTCAGTGGCGCCAAGAGCCTGAAGCTCATTTGTGATGTCGGTGAGGCGATCAAACGTGAGCTGGACATTTTCATTGTCGTTTCTCTTGAAGCAGTTGAAGAGATTGCGAAGAACATTGATCCTCTGGTCTCTCTGTGTAGAGACGCCTTCGTTGACCTTGGATAGCCAGTCCTAGACTAGCTTTGACGTTTCCAGAGCACTCACACGGTCATACTGTCCATTGGTCAAATGACCACAGATGATGTTCTTTGCAGTGGAGTCCAGTTGAATGAACTTCTTGACATCAGTAGGGGTGAAACCTTCACCAGTTTTGGGAACGCCATTCTTGACGACATACCAGAGGTCGACATCAATGGCTTCAAGATGCATGCGCATCTTATTCTTCCAGTAGGGATATTCAGTTCCATCGACCACGGGACAAGCATCGGAGACTTTGATTATCCCTGCAGTCGACATAGCTAAACTCTAGGTGGTTAGACCGAATCACACAGAACAAGGGAGTACCTTGCTCTGATACCAATTGAAAGTGCTAGTTATCGACTAGAGGGGGGGGGGTGAATAGGCGATTTTTATCAAAGTCTTCAAAACTTGGAAGTTTCGAAGACACACAATAGAAATGACCTAATTGATATGCAGCGGAAGATAAACTACAACAAGCAAGCCATAGTCAAGTAGGCAATAATGTGAACGTACAAAGACTAATAGGAGCTAGGTAGTAAGGATCAAGATGGAAGATAGTATGAAGCCAATCAACGATAGTAGTCAAGCAATGAAGTCAAATAGATAAGACAAATAAGTTTCACGAAGACAAACTCAAAGTAAAGGAGGGAAGGGATAGAACCAGTCACTTGTTGAAGACACAGGATTTGTTGGACCAGTTCCAGTTGCTGTGACAACTGTACATCTGGTTAGGGAGGCTGAGATTCAAATCAGAAGACTGCGTCTTCACCTTATTCCCCTTGAGCTAAGGACACACAGTCCTCGCCCAATCACTCTGGTAAGTCTTCAAGGTAGACTTCCGAACCTTCACAGACTTCGTTCACCGGCGATCCACAATGACTCTTGGATGCTCAGAACGCGACGCCTAACCGGCTGGAGGATACACAGTCCTCAAGTGTATAAGTCTTCAGGTCACACAGACAGAAAGACTTCAGTGATGCCTAACACTCTTTGGCTCTGGGTGTTTGGGCTTTGTCCTCGCAAGGATTTCTCTCTCAAAGGCTTCGAGGTGGGTTGCTCTCAAAACGACAAAAGCCGTAAACTAACTTTGAGCAGCCACCAATTTATGGTGTAGGGGGTGGGCTATTTATAGCCACAAGGCAACCCGACCTGATATGTTCGAAATGACCCTGGGTCACTAAGGAACTGACAGGTGTTCCAACGGTTAGATTTCAAACACACATGGCAACTTTACTTGGGCTACAAGTAAAGCTGACTCATCCAGCTCTGGATAAGATTTTCTCTCATTATCTTCGCTCAAAGACATAGGATTTGGGTTGAGTATCACTTCAGTCACTCTGACTTTGTTCACTTGGACCCCACTTAACAATACGGTGGTTCCTATGACTCAACAAAGAAGAAAAGGAAACAATGAAACAACACAGTCTTCGCGCTCCATAGTCTTCGCTCAATGTCTTCTCATGTCATAGTCTTCAATGTGAATATCTTCACATACCACCATTGTCTTCAATATCTTCATACATTTTTAGGGGTCATCTCCGGTAGGTAAACCGAATCAATGGGGGACACAACATGCGTTATCCTGCAATTCTCACAAACGCATTAGTCCCTCAACCAACTTTGTCGTCAATACTCCAAAACCAACTAGGGGTGGCACTAGATGCACTTACATCAGGTCTTGAGTCTCACTAAATACTCATACCTTATAACACAGCCAAGAACTCCTTCTTTGCCAATCTATTTTGAACTCCTTCAAAATCTTGTCATGGTATGTATTCATTTGAAAGTACTATCAAGTGATTTTGATCTATCCTTATAGATCTTGATGCTCAATGTTCAAGTAGCTTAATCCAGTTTTTCATTGAAAAACACCTTTCAAACAACCCTATATGCTTTCCAGAAATTCTACATCATTTCCGATCAACAATATGTCAACAACATATACCCATCGGCAATTCTATAGTGCTCCCACTCACTTCTTTGGAAATACAAGTTTCTCATAAACTTTGTATAAACCAAAATCTTTGATCATCTCTTCAAAGTTTATGTTCCAACTCCGAGATGCTTACTCCAGTCCCTAGAAGGATTGTTGGAGCTTTGCATACTTGTTAGCATCTTATAGGATTGAAAAAACCATCCGGTTGTATCATATACAACCTTTCCTCAAGAAATCGTCAAGGAAACAATGTTTTGACATCTTATCTGCAAGATTTCATCAATAATGCAGTAACTGCTAATATAATTCCAACAGACTCTTAGCATCGCTACGAGTGAGAAAGTCTCATCGTAGTCAACTCCTTGAACTTGTCGGAAAACATCTTAGCGACAAGTCGAGCTTTCTTAATGGTGACACTTACCATCATTGTCTGTCTTCCTTTTAAAATCCATCTATACTCAATAGCCTTACGACCATCAAGTAGTTCTTCCAAAGTCTACACTTTGTTTTATACATGGATCCTCTCTCGGATTTTATGGCCTTGAGCCATTTGTCGGAATCCGGGCCCACCATCGCTTCTCCATAGCTCGTAGGTTCATTGTTGTCTAGCAACATGACCTCTAAGACAGGATTACATACCACTCTGAAGTAGTACGCATCCTTGTCGACCTACGAGGTTTGGCAGTGACTTGATCTGAAGTTTCATGATCACTAACATCAGCTTCCACTTCAATTGGTGTAGGCGCCATAGGAACAACTTCCCGTGACCTACTACACACTAGTTGAAGTGATGGTTCAATAACCTCATGAAGTCTCCACCATCCTCCCACTCAATTCTTTCAAGAGAAACTTTTCCTCGAGAAAGGACCCGTTTCTGGAAACAATCACTTTTGCTTCCGGATCTGAATAGGAGGTATACCCAAATGTTTTGGGTGTGCTATGAAGATGCGTTTATCCGCTTTGGGTTCGAGCTTATCAGGCTAAAACTTTTCACATAAGCGTTGCAACCCCAAAGTTTTAAGAAATGACAGCTTAGGTTTCTCTAAACCATAGTTCATACGGTGTCATCTCAATGGAATTACATGGTTCCCTATTTAAAGTGAATGCGGTTGTCTCTAATGCCTAACCTATAAACGACAGTGGTAATTCGATAAGAGACATCATGGTATGCACCATATCCAATAGGGTGCAACTATGATGTTCGGACACACCATCACACTATGTTGTTCCAGGCGGTATTAGTTGCGAAACAATTTCCACAGTGTCTTAATTGTGTACCAAACTCGCAACTCAGATATTCTTCTCTATGATCATATCATAGACATTTTATCCTCTTGTCACGAAGATCTTCAACTTCACTCTGAGATTGTTTGAACCTTTCAATAATTCAGACTTGTATTTCATTAAGTAAATATACTCAGCATCTACTCAAATCATTTGTGAAGTAAGAGCATAACGATATTCACTGCATGCCTCAACACTCATTGGATTGCACAAATCAAATGTATTACTTCCAACAAGTTGCTCTCTTGTTCCATCTCACTGAAAACGAGGCCTTTTAGTCATCTTTCCCATGTGGTATGATTTGCATGTCTCAAGTGATTCAAAATCAAGTGAGTCCAAACGATCCATCTGTATGGAGTTTCTTCATGCATATATACCAATAGACATGGTTCGCATGTCTCAATCTTTTAAAAAATGAGTGAGTCCAAGGATCCATCAACATGGAGCTTCTTCATGCGTTTTATACCAGCATGACTCAAACGGTAGTGCCACAAGTATGTGGTACTATGGCATGTCTCAATCTTTTCAAAAATGAGTGAGTCCAAGGATCCATCAACATGGAGCTTCTTCATGCGTTTTATACCAATATGACTCAAACAGTAGTGCCACAAGTATGTGGTACTATTATTACTATCTTATATCTTTTGGCATGAACATGTGTATCACTACGATCGAGATTCAATAAACCATTCATTTTAGGTGCAATACCACTGAAGGTATTATTCAAATAAACAAAGTAACCATTATTCTCCTTAAATGAATAACCGTATTGCGATAAACATAATCCAATCATGTCTATGCTCCACGCAAACACCAAATAACAATTATTTAGGTTTAACACCAATCTCGATGGTAGAGGGAGCATGCGATGCTTGATCACATCAACCTTGGAAACACTTCCAACACATACCGTCATCTCACCTTTAGCTAGTCTCCATTCATTCCGCAGCTTTTATTTCGAGTTACTAACACTTAGCAACTGAACCGGTATCTAATACCCTGGCACTACTAGGAGTACTAGTGAAGTACACATTAATATAATGTATATCCAATATACTTCTGTCGACCATGCCAGCCTTCTCATCTACCAAGTATCTAGGGTAGTTTCGCTTCAGTGACCGTTCCCCTCATTTTAGAAGCACTTAGTCTCGGGTTTGGGTTCAACTTTGGGTTTCTTCACTAGAGCATCAATTGATTTGCCGTTTCATGAAGTATCCCTTCTTTCCCTTGCCCTTCTTGAGACTAGTGGTTTTACTAACCATCAACAATTGATGCTCCTACTTGATTTCTACTTTCGTGGTGTCAAACGTCGCGAATAGTTCAAGGATCATCATATCTATCCCTGACATGTTATAGTTCATCACGAAGCTCTAGTAGCTTTGTGGCAGTGCCTTTGAAGAACCATCACTATCTCATCTGGAAGATTAACTCCCACTCGATTCAAGTGATTGTAGTACTTAGACAATCTGAGCACATGCTCAACGATTGAGCTTTTCTCCCTTAGTTTGTAGGCTTAGAAACTTGTCAGAGGTCTTACACCTATTGACGTGGGCATGAGCCTGAAATCCCAATTTCAGCTCTTAGAACATCTCATATGTTTCGCGACATTTCAAAAATGTCTTCGGTGCCTCAATTCTAAACCGTTTAACATTACACACTGAACTATCATGTAGTCATCAAAACGTGTATGTCAGATGTTCGCAACATCCACAAACGACGCTCGAGGTTTAGCACACCGAGCGGTGCATTAAGGATGTAAGCCTTATATGCAGCAATGAGGACAATCCTCAGAATACGGACCCAGTCCACATAATTGCTACTGTCAACTTTCAACTAAATTTTCTCTAGGAATATATCTTAAACAGTAGAACTAAAGCGTAAGCTACGACATAATTTGCAAAGATCTTTTGACTATGTTCATGATAATTAAGTTCATCTGATTATTTAATGAACTCCCACTCAGATGGACATCCCTCTAGTCATCTAAGTGATACATGATCCGAGTCAACTAGGCTGTGTCCAATCATCACGTGAGACGAACTAGTCATTATCGGTGAACATCTTCATGTTGATCGTATCTGCTATACGACTCATGTTCGACATTTCGGTCTCTTGTGTTCCGAGGCCATGTCTATACATGCTAGGCTCGTCAAGTAAACCTAAGTGTTTTTCTTGTGTAAATCTGGCTTACACCCGTTGTATTCGAACGTTAGAATCTATCACACCCGATCATCATGTGGTGCTTCAAAATAACGAACCTTCGCAACGGTGCACAGTTAGGGGGAAAACTTTCTTGAAATTTTAGCGAGGGATCATCTTATTTATGCTACCGTCGTTCTAAGCAAATAAGATGTAAAAACATGATAAACATCACATGCAATCAAATAGTGACATGATATGGCCAATATCATTTTGCTCCTTTTGATCTCCATCTTCGGGGCGCCATGATCATCATCGTCACCAGCATGACACCATGATCTCCATCATCATGATCTCCATCATCGTGTCTTCATGAAGTTGTCTTGCCAACTATTACTTCTACTACTAGGGCTAACGGTTTAGCAATAAAGTAAATTAATTACATGGTGTTATTCAATCACACGCATGTCATACAATAAATTACGACAACTCCTATGGCTCCTGCCGGTTGTCATACTCATCGACATGCAAGTCGTGATTCCTATTACAAGAACATGATCAATCTCACACATCACATATATATCATTCATCACATCCTTTTGGCCATATTACATCACACGACATATGCTGCAAGAACAAGTTAGACGTCCTCTAAATGTTGTTGCAAGTTTTTAAGTGGCTGCTATAGGTTTCTAGCAAGAACGTTTCTTACCTACGCCAAACCACAATGTGATATGTCAATTACTATTTACCCTTCATAAGGACCCTTTTCATCGAATCCGATCTGAGTAAAGTGGGAGAAACAGACACCTGCTAGCCACCTTATGCAACTAGTGCATGTCAGTCGGTGGAACCTGTGTCACGTAAGCGTATGTGTAAGATCGGTCCGGGCCGCTTCATCCTACGATGCCACCGAATCAGGATAAGACTAGTAACGGCAAGTAAATTGACAAAATCGACGCCCATAACAACTTGTGTTCTAGTTGTGCATAGAATCTACGCAATAGACCTAGCTCATGATGCCACTGTTGGGGAACGTAGCAGAAATTCAAAATTTTCTACACATCACCAAGATCATTCTATGGAGATTCTAGCAACAAGAGAGAGGGGAGTGTATCTTCATACCCTTTAAGATCGCGATACGGAAGCGTTGCAAGAACGCGGATGAAGGAGTTGTACTCGTAGCGATTCAGATCGCGGTTGATTCCGATCTAAGCGCCGAACAACAGCGCCTCCGCGTTCAACACACGTACAGCCCGGGGACGTCTCCTCCTTCTTGATCCAGCAAGGGGAGAGGAGAAGTTGAGGGAGAGCTCCAGCAGCAGGACGGCGTGGTGGTGGAGCTTGCAGTTCTCCGGTAGGGCTTCGCCAAGCACTACTACTACGGAGGAGGTGTTGGGGAGGGAGAGGGCTGCACCAGGGGAAGGGGTGAATCTCCCATGCGCCTACGCACTATATATAAGGGTGGAGGGGGCTGGTTTCTTGCCCTCCAAGTCCATTGGGGCATTGGCAAAGGTGGGAGGAAAGAAATCCCATCATTTCCTTCCCCATTGATTGTTATCCCCCCTTTTTAGGGATCTTGATCTTATTCCTTCGGGATATGATCTTATTCCTTCTAAGGGGGGATCTTGCTGCGCCTTGACCAGGGGTGTGGGGCCTTGCCCCCACTACCCACGTTCATGTGGGTCCCCCATGCAGGTGGGCCCCACTCTAGAACCTTCTAGAACCTTCCGGGTACAATACCAAAAAATCATGAACATTTTCCGGTGGCCAAAATAGGACTTCCTATATATAAATCTTTACCTCTGGACCATTCCAGAACTCCTCGCGACATCCGGGATCTCATCCGGGACTCCGAACAACATCCGGTAACTGCACACTAATTCCCATAACAACTCTAGCGTCATCGAACCTTAAGTGTGTATACCCTACGGGTTCGGGAATCATGCAGACATGATCGAGACAGCTCTCTGGCCAATAACCAATAGCAGGATCCGGATACCCATGTTGGCTCCCACATGTTCCATGATAATCTCATCGGATGAACCATGATGTCGGTGATTCAATCAATCCCATATACAATTCCCTTTGTCAATCGGTACGTTACTTGCCCGAGATTCGATCGTCGGCATCCCAATACCTCGTTCAATCTCATTACCGACAAGTCACTTTACTCGTTCCATAATGCATGATCCTGTGACTAACTACTTAGTCACATTGAGCTCATTATGATGATGTATTATCTAGTGGGCCCAGAGATACCTCTCCGTCACACGGAGTGACAAATCCCAGTCTCGATTCGTGCCAACCCAACAGACACTTTCAGAGATACCCGTAGTGCACCTTTATAGCCACCCAGTTACGTTGTGATGTTTGGCACACCCAAAGCATTCCTACGTTATCCGGGAGTTGCACAATCTCATGGTCTAAGGAAATGATACTTGACATTAGAAAAGCTTTAGCAGATGAACTACACGATCTTGTGCTATGCTTAGGATTGGGTCTTGTCCATCACATCATTCTCCTAATGATGTGATCCCGTTATCAACAACATCCAACGTCCATGGTCAGGAAACCGTAACCATCTATTGATCAACGAGCTAGTCAACTAGAGGCTTACTAGGGACATATTGTGGTCTACGTATTCACACATGTATTACGGTCTCCGGTTAATACAATTGTAGCATGAACAATAGAAAATTATCATGAACAAGGAAATATAATAATAACCATTTTATTATTGCCTCTAGGGCATATTTCCAACAGTGTGAGTGTTGCATGTTGCATGCATGGGGCTTACTCCCTGCCATTGACATGTTCATATTTCAAGCTTCCTCTGTTCCCTCCATATGGTGATACTCCCTCTGTTCCCAAATAGTATGGAGTAAAAGCCTCCCTCTGTTCCCAAATACGAAGTATTTGTCTTTCTACAGATTTCAACAAGTGACTAGGTACTGAGCAAAATGACTGAATTGAGCGTAGAGGCATGGGGATACTATAGAAAGGAAGTCCTCGCGATCCATTATTCCTCATCTCGGTCAGAGAGAACTATTCAACTAGTCTTCATGGTGAAGTGACAATACACGCTGCAGCAGATGGGACACGTAATTAATAAGCTGAACCAGCATGTTGATGTTACTAAATCAGCCTTACCCAGTACTGCCATCATGTTTGCCAGTAAAGCACCCTTCCGCAAATACGCCTACGCACCTCTGTCCTCCATTAACTGACATATGGGCCCTCTTGTGGTAGACCCACATGTCATCGGTGTAACTATTTACACTCCAAAGCACGGTATATCCTTGTATTAGTACTAGTAGAATTGAGATTTAATGCACTTTCTTCCCCGTCTTCCACTCTTCTTCCTCCTCTCTTCTTCTTTCTCCTCTCTTCCCCATCGTCGGCCGCACACCATTTACCCCCGCTCACTGCTCGCCCGCCCGCGCCATCTTCCTTGGTAGCTCGCGCGTACCATATCCCCCCGCTCACTGCTCGGCCACACCAGGAGAAGCTTCTTCGCTCGCCCACCCGAATCCACTTCCCCGCTGGCTCGCAGGCACCGAAAACCCCAATGGCAGAACCGACTGACACGCAGAGCCGCGATTGGAATTCCCTCCCTGATGTTCTCTTGGAGAAGATCTGTAGTCGTATGGACCTACGCAGCATTGTCCGTCTGGCTACATGCTTGGTGTCTTTGTACCGTCTACTCGTCTGCAACCGGCTGGCTCTTTTCAAGACACCCTTCTTGCTGATGCCCAATCCTCGCAGGTGGCCCAGACACCGACTTGATGATCCTACGGAGGTTGCTGTGGTGCCCCTCGACATGCTACCACTACCCGTCCACCTGTCCTTCATGCGCGGCCACTACTGGGCGGGCATGAAGGCCAACTGGATCGTCCTCATTCACCACACCGATAGTCCATGGTGTCTCGTGGATATCTACACCCAGCGAGAGAGCACCCTTCCATCATTGGATACCACCGACATCGAGCCTCGCGGCCCGCCGGACACTCCTGCCTACTACGCACGAGACGCGTCAAGCTTTTGGCTCGACCTCTGTTTGCAGAAAGCTGTAATCTGCAAAGTGGCCACACCATCAGAAGACTACATGGATTACAAGCTCATTGCCTTGTTCAACATGGGATTAGTCTATCTGGAATCCGGTCGCCATACATGGTTATGGCTCATCATCAATCCTGTTGAGGCAACATTTCTGTCTGATGCTATAGTGCATGATGGCATCGTTTACGCGGTCGACGCACAGATTGGCTGCCTATACTGGTGGAATCTATCGTTGTGTAATTATTCTATCTCATCTCATCTTTACCTTATGAATACGACTGCATGTTCATTTGTTACAAATTTAGAATGCATAGCATGTCTATAACCACATCATTGCTATGTGTTCCTCTCATTTCTTAGATTTTTATGACCACACATGTTATTGTTAGAGTTGATATGAGAACAATTGGCATCTAATGATTGTTAGAATACATATTATGAGCATAACATCATGATTTCTATATGTTACTCTCGTTTACAAGATTTTTATAACAACACATGTTATTTCTTAGAGTTGATATGAGAACAGTAGTAGTAAGTGCTATGGTAGAATATGAGTAGGCGCTGTCATAGCTATTTTCCTCTCATTGTTACATGATGTTTGAACCATGACATATTGCTAGAATATGAAAGCCATTGGCTTATTTTTTTAACTTGGGGTATGATTATGACCACGGCATTGCAATTCTCTGTCTATGATATGTGTCACTGTTATAATAATCTTAATTCCACACATACTCTGAACATGATTGTTTATTTTTGTCCTTTTGGTCTCCAGTTTGAATTGTTGCAGCAGACGCAAATGCGCTGGCCTTCATGATTCCAGGACCTGGAATCATACCAGCCGATGGGTGGTGGTTTATCGCTCGTTCAGCTGACGGCGGTCATTTGATGTTCATCCGCACGTACCAAATTGACCAAACCATTACATCAAACCACATGCAGTACAATGCGTGGGGCGTTTGTGACATTGATGGCTATGGTTGCTTCGTGTTCGAGAAAGATCCCAGCTCCGTTGGGCCAGGCATATTCAACTGGAGGCGGGTTTACAGCCTCGGCAACCACTCCTTGTTCCTCGGGCTCAATTATCCGATCATCCAACCAATCATCGATCATATCACTAGCGATGATTACTGTGCTATGCAACTTCCATTCACAAGGGGGGGGCTGTGTTTACACATCATACCATGGGTTTCATGAATCACCATATCCAGAGATTCGTCGACACGACTTGTTGCTAGATAATCTTTAGTGTGTGAAAGGCATCAAGCTTCCATGTGATAGATGGCTTTTGCAAACCCGACATGCAGCGATGTGGTTCATGCCAACAGCAAATATGCTCAACTTGATTTGTACTGATATCTAGACTGAGCCATGTATTCTGCTGCTGTAGCACGACCCTCTTCTGTTGGATATTATGTATAGTTGTTAGTTTGAAGCACTTCTCTGGTTTGAAGGATAGATACCTTCCTGGGATCAAGTGCATCCTAACTCACCTGCGTAGGATGTACTGATAATAATAATGGAGATGCTGTGCAGTATGTGTGTGTGTCTATATATATATATATATATATATATATATATATATATATATATATATACAGTCGGTCTATTCTGCTAATATTAGCAGAATAAGTATTCTGATAACACTTCTGCACTGCACGTTCAACGCAAGTGCACATCATTCTTTGAACCAAGTGTGGTGCAGTACTCACACGAGTGAACTTCTCATCGGAAAAAACTGCACGCATTGTTTTTTCGGTACTATTTTCGCTCTAATTTTTAAACCGTTTATCGGAATTAGGCCTGTGATATACCATTGAAAAGCTATGGATTAGGTGCAACTTCGACATGTTGAACACTTTTCGAGATTCTACACGGTTTAAGAGCAGTTTCTGAAAATGGTGCGGCCTATGATGAGTGGCAGCGAGCATTTTTCGCGATTTCTTCTACACCGCTTGTCGGAACGAAGCAAATGATACACCCTTGGAAAGATATCATCGAGGCGCATCTTTTTCATATCTATCATTTTCTCTAATTCGTTGCGGTTTAAGAGTAGTTTCAATTTTACTAAATCGTGGATTTCTGTTTTTCAAAAAAAATCAAATTTCCGTACTATTTTTGCTCCAATTTTTTAACCGTTTGTTGAAACGAGACGTGTAATACACCCTTGAAAAGCTATGGACGAGGCGCAACTGTCATATGTTTAAATGTTTTTGAGATTCCTTACGGTTTTATGTTAATTTTGAAAATCATGTGGCGGACGATGAGTGGCAGCGGCCGTTTTTCGCAACATTTTTACAAACCGCTGGTCGGAACGATTCAAACAATACATGTTGGAAAGATATCAACGAGGCGCAACTTTTTCATGTAGAACACTCTCTCTAATTCTTTACGGTTTAAGAGGAATTTTGAATTTACCGAAATGCAGACACTGTTTTTCGCGACACCCAAATCGACGTGGGTACTTCATCCGACTGAAAACCACACTGCATTGGACGAAAAACCACACTACATCAGACGGGTAAGAGAACTGCATGTTTTTTTTATTCGAACGTAATATTTTTCAAGGACGAGAAAGTACTGTGCACTTCACATCGGGTGTAAATGAACCACAACACTATCAAGAAGTGAACCGCATTACTTTTTTTCGCTTCGGTAACAATTTTTTTGCACTTACGGGATGAACATCACACGGCCGACCGCACTGCTTTAGAATGAAAACCGCACTGCATCGGACGGGCAAGCGAGCTGCATAATTTCTTTTGTCGGACCTTATTTTTCTCATACGAGTTTTTTTTGTCTTTTTTCAACTTTCTTTTATGAACGAGAGTGGACAGCAAAGACAAGGGCAAGTGAGCCGCAATATATATCAAAGTGTACCGCATTACCATCTTGTTGTTTCACTATTTTTTTTGCATTTTCATGTTGGGGGCAAGTGATCAACATCACTCTGAAAAGTGAACCACGTCCGAGGACCAAACGCACTGCATGATCAAGCTTAAAAACACAGAAACACATGAACAAAACAGTGTGCACTCTCTCATCTCATATGCAAAAAAAAGTGCCTCTATGACATCAAGGAAAGGCAAGCGTACTTCATTTATTTCTGTTTGCATTGCAAACACATAGAATTAGCGTCACAGGGATACATTGAAACATGCATTCATAAATCACAAGAGAACTGCACCCATGGTCTGGCCGAACCTCCTGCCCGCTCTAACCAAACTTCGTGATGTGGTCGTGCCCGCAAACTGCAAGGATGGACTGGTATAACCTCACCTGCTCCCTTTGCTCTAGTTTAATCATTTTTTCACACATAACGACCAACAAAGCTTTTACTATTCCGTCCTATGAAAAAACATGGATGCAATTCCAACGTCTCCTCAGTGTACTATGCAGTCCACTTCAACACATAGAGGATTGCAAACAATATTAAAATAGAACAACTCTATAGCCTACGGACTCACAAGAATTACGCCGAGCACAAAGTTAACTGCAATGATGCTCTTCAAAAGCAAAACTAAAATTTAAAATTAGGTACAACAAGCTGCACATCTCGCTTGTCCCGAACTGCATCATTCCTCGTACCGATCTGCACATCTCACTCCTCACAAACACTGAGCTGCACATCCTTTTTTTGCTGCATAGAAGAACATAGTGAACTACACATACATACTAAGATGAAACACAGTTGCACATGCCACCGTATTCTACAGAGCTGCAACCTGGGCCTTTTGGGTGTGACTCCGCCGATTTTTTCAATCATTCTTTTGCAAGCCAAGTGCACTGCTCGCCCCCGCGGGCCGAACTGCACGCCGTCAGCACCCTTGCCGTAGACGTGGGAGTGCTGCCGAAACCTGCAAAACAGAGGAAGCGGACAATCAAGCGACGAAACAACAGAAAGGGGAGGGACGGGCGAGGAGCAAGGGGGCAGAAGAAGGCGAAATTATTTGTACCTGCGGTGGTGCTTGGCGATGGAGCAGAAGAGGACGGGGGCAGGCGGCCATCATGGAGGGCGGTGGGAAGGGGCACGCCGACAGTGGGGATCCCGCCATGGCCACGGGATGGGATGCATTGGGGCGCCTAAGGGCAGTGCGACCGGATCCACGCCGTCGTGCGGGGGCGCCTGATGTGGAGGCGGGCAGGGCACCTAGCGAGGAAGGTGGGGGTGGCAATGGAGGGAGGCTGCGTCGGGGGCCAGCGTGCGGATCTGGCAGGCCCGCTGGCCGGTGGTGGAGGGAGGCAGCGTCGGGGGGAGGGGGAGGTGGTGGGTCAGGAGGGCATGGGAGGGCTCGCGGTGAAGGTGGTCGGGGCACGGGTGGGGGAGGTGGTGCGACGGCGCGGGGAGGTCGTGGGCTGGGCGGTGTGTGCCGTGTGGTCGTGGAGCACGGGGGGAGAGAGGGTTGAGGAGAGGATAAGATGGGGTTGGTGGAGTGTGTTTTCTTTTTTTCTGTTTGCCTCCCCAGCTCACTTGTCGCTGTTTAGTTTGCTACGCGTGGGTCGGGTGGTGTTAGCAGAATAAGGGTTTGGTGTGCAGAATAAGACTCTAGAGGGTGTTATCATAATATACCCATCCTATATATATAAGTTAGGCTTCAAGTGCATACTTGTTAGTTAAACCTATGTATAAATTGTGACACTAAATACGACTAGTAAGTAGTACAGTAGCAGTACTAGTATACGTCGGTCAAATCATTAATCATGTCCACACATTGAATTGAAGTGAAAACACGCTGCGCGTGAGGTGACACAAGAATCCCGGCGGCGTGTTCGGGTATTCTGGACTTCAGATTTGGAGTACCATTTATCTGTCAAAATCTTTCATCATTCACTTAAAACAGTCGATTGATCATACATTGAGTACCATATAACTAGAATTACCGATCCAAGTTGAAGAAGGATTGGGCGGTGCTGCCGGCTGGCGTCAAGTTCGATCCCACAGATCAGGAGCTGATCGAGCACCTTGAGGCCAAAGTGAGAGCTGACAGCGCGAGATTTCAGTCTCTTATCGATTTGTTCATACCAACCATCGACAGCGAGCACGGCCTATGCTACACCCAACCTGAGAAACTTCCAGGTAAGACACCGATCGGCCGTCTACTTGCACAAACATATTCCTTTATTTATATCTCTACTTTTCTTTTTAGATGCAGACCTGGTGAAGCAATTACAATTTGACAGTTAATAAAAAGTGAAGCAAGTGACTGCAACATGCCAAAGATGTTATGAAAATGCCAACTAGGTACACTAAAACCTGTATTCCACAATATTGTAGGTATCACACTGAGTGGCCTAAGGAAGCATTTCTTCCAGCGCAATTCCAGGGCGTTTAAAAGGGGCACGTGGACGCATCGCAAGATACAGTCGGAGTGCGGCATGCACGCGATGTGGCACAAGACCGGCAATACCTTGTCGGTGATGGTCAACGGTCGGCAGACGGGCAGCAAAAAAGGTTCTGGTGCTGCACACCAACAAGAACTTCGACCAGCAGAGGACCAACTGGGTGATGCACTAGTACCACCTCGGGGACCTGGAGCAAGAGAAGGAGCAGGAACTGGTCCTCTACAAGATTTTCTACCAGACGAACACTAGGGCCAGGAGTAAAAAGATTATAAGTTAGTTTGGTATTGTTAGTTGTACTACCTTGTCGTCCGCAAGTTGGTATTGTTGTTAACGATCTTTTGGTATGAACTTGCATTTGCTTCCAACCATCATGCCGAGGGTCGGTGTGGATATAAAGCTGAATCATTTGTTTCAAAACGAATTTTCAAGCACCTGATTTTTATTTGATGGGTAGCATAAGCACCCGGTGTTCGAATTCCCAGTTCTCCAATTTTTTCGAAACAAGTGCATGCACTTATTATCACGATAAAAAAACAATATACGTGTTGTATCCCAGTTATCAGTCTGTACTTGCAGAATTCTCTTGTTTATTGAGCACGTATATTGTTTTTTCAGGTCGAGCAAGTTTCAAGTGGGATGTAGACTGCCCAGGGTTGGTTTTGTTTTAAACAGGCCCAGCCCATGACGACAACCGGGCACAAAGATCCATCAAGTATCTGCTGGCCTCTGGCCCGCCAGCGTTAGTTATATTTTGTCTTACAACATCCGCAGGCAGTTTTTTTACTGAATCAAACACACAGCCCAGTTCTATTTTCCTCTTGAAACGCATGTCCTACATCCGTTTTCTAATCTCTACCTGTAGTTTTACTAGTTCATATACATGTATCATTATATTGAAAACACTTGAAATTCCCTTTTCATATTTACATCCTTATTTTTGTTGTTTTTTCCCACCCAGCGCCGATTTTTTTACCACTGGTTTTCCCTTAAACCAACTCAATTGTCCCACGTCTTATTTGCTTACAAAAACAAAACGATTTTTTTGGCAAATCAATAAGTTCTTAAAAAATGTTTATCATTTCGGGATTACAACAATTCGGACTCCACCGAAATATGCAAAATAAGGTTGAACTTTTTGACCGTGGTCCTGGGCAAAAAATGGGATGTAATAAATTACTTAAGAATTAGCAAATGGGCTGCAAATTATAAAAAATACCAAATGGGCTTTATGTTTTCTGCCACAGATTTGGAGGCTGACTTGCAGCCGAACCAGTCAACCCTCGTACTCTCCACCGTGTGGGCAGCCACTACCGTGTCTTCCCTGGCTCCCTGTCGTTCCCTTCGTAGGCCTCGCTGTCGTCCACCGCCCTGGTGCTCTCGGCGCGGTGTGGTCAACGATGTCCATCCTAAAAGTGCGTTATATCGACTAGAGGGGGGGTGAATAGGCGATTTTTATAAATTCTTCACTGAGGAATTTGCCGGTAAGGAAATTCCTTAGCGAAGAACTACTAGCAGCGGAATAAGTACTCAGAAGTAAGCATAACAGGATACAGACATAGTCATCATGATGAAATGAAGACAAGCACAAAGTACAGAAAGCGTAAACACAGGATAACACAAGATGAAGACAAATAGACTGAAGAAATTGAACTGAGGAAATTAAGAAAGTCTTCAGTCAGAGTCTTCAAACACAGATATGAACAATCACTCAACACAGTAATGAGGAAATGAAAGAGTTGAGGAAATAGAACCAGTAAGGTTGGTGAAGACAATGATTTGTTAGACCAGTTCCAACTGTTGTCTCAGTTGTACGTTTGGTTGAAGCGGCTGAGTATTTAAACTCGAGGACACACAGTCCCGGACACCCAGTCGCTGAGCACGCAGCTCAGGACACCAAGTCCTCACCGTATTCTCCTTGAACTAAGGTCACACAGACCTCGTCCAATCACTCGTGGTAAGTCTTCAGGCGACTTCCAAACCTTCACAAACTCGGTCACTCGGTGATCCACAATTCCTCTTGGATGCTCTAGACCATGACGCCTAACCGTCTGGAAGAAGCACAATCTTCAAAGGTAACAAGCATCGGATCCATGCAGGATCAATCTCTCCAGTGATGCTCGATCACTTTGGATTTGTTGGTGTTTGGGTTTGGGGTTTTTCCTCACTCGATGATTTTCGCTCAAAGTCCTCGGAGGATGGGTTGCTCTCAAATGACAAGTGTCAGTTTCTCTCGGAGCAGCCAACCAACTAGTGGTTGTAGGGGGGGGGGCTATTTATAGCCTAGGGAGCAGCCCGACATGAAAATACATAAATGCCCTTGTCTGATATGACCGTTAGGTGGATAATATATTTTGGGACAGCTGGCGCGTAGCACATCAATGGTCGGAAATTTGACTATCAAATTCCTCAGGGCTATCATGATCCTCACTGTGTAGGCAATCCGCACTGGCGAATTCCTAACTCCTCAGTCAGAAAAAATTCCTCAGCGACCAGAAGAACATCGTCTCTGTCACTGAAGAAATTGACTGAACTGCATGAGATTTCCAAAGGCTTCACTCGAAGGGTTTGGTAGGTGTAGGATTTTGACTTGAGCATCACTTGGAAATTTTTCCTTAGTATTTCCTCGACCCCCTTTAACAGTATGGTGTTTCCTATGACTCAAGAAAGAGAAAAACAAAACTATGAAAACTAAAGTCTTCAAGCTTCATATTCCTCGCATGAAAATCAAGTCTTGACGGTAACACCAATTTCTTCACTTTCAAAGTCTTCATGAAAGTCTTCAGAAATACCAAAATCTTCAGTCGAAGATATTCATTTTTAGGGGTTGACTTTCCCTGTAAATATCAAACTCCTCATAGACTTATAGACCTGTGTACACTCACAAACGCATTAGTCCCTTAACCTATAAGTCTTCAATACACCAAAATCACTAATGGGCACTAGATGCACTTACAATCTCCCCCTTTTTAGTGATTGATGACAATATAGGTTAAGTTTTCAACGGGGATAAACATGTGAAGTGTAAGTACTGATATTGAGGAATTTGATTGCAGGATATAAAAGAACTCCCCCTGAAGATGTGCATAGTGAGGAATTTGCTTTTGAAGCAATGCACACTTGAAGAGTTGAATCATGGAGATCTCCCCCTATATCTTGTAATTCATACACGCATTTGACATATGATATGAAGAATTTGAAATGCATGATGAAATATGGTGCCTGATGAAATTCAGCATGCGTGCAATAACATTAATGAGGAACAAGCATGCAGAATAACATATTGAGAGTATCAAAGCACAGTGCATGAAAAGTATCAGGGCACCATCGGGTTTAAGATTACAACTCGACCCAATAATGTTTGAGAAGAACGAGAGTTGTAACTTAGCAAAAAAAGGCCCATATAATAGACCTGCTTGAAGACTAACTCAAATTTCTCCCCCTTTGTCATCGAATGACCAAAAGGATCGAAACTGAGGACTAACGCCCCTGACGAATATCAAGTTGATGGAGGAGCGCCAGCGTTGTTGGGGTCGGTTGTTGTAGTAGGGCCTGCCGCAGTGTCGTCCAAATCTTCATTTTCATCAGTCTCGCGTGATGAAGAATAGGAGCTGGCCACCAAGGAAGGGACTTTGACCTGCTTGAACTTCTTCGGTGGGGGTGCAGACCAGTCAAATTCTTCCTTGAGACCCATATTCTTCAGATCTGCTGCGCTGTAGACATGAGATAGAACAGCCCAGGTACGGTTGAAGGTTTCATGGAGGTAGTATTGGTTTTTCTTCACTGCATTGTGTGTTGAGGTCATGTTGTGAAGAATTGAACCAAACTGACACTTGACCCATTTATAATTGCGATCAACCTTCTAATGAAGACTGAGGAGTAACTCACGATCAGCCATCACCCTGGGAGCTGTGGCTTGAGGATTTTTCTTGGCGGCAGAGTCATGTGTGGCAGAGTCATCATTGGTGGAGTAGGATGCAGCCTTGCGAAATTGACCATCCAGTGGACGAATGCCTTCATCTATCACAACAGATGCCTTGCCTTTATCATCAGCTGAGGAATATGTCCGTTTGAGGACTTCAATCGGGGGCAAGTAGCTGCCATGGTTCAAAGTGTCAGCTTTGTAATTTAGTGAAGCCCTTGTCCTAATGAATCTCATAATCCATGGTGCATAAGGGTTCAGCTCAAATGGTGACATAGCAATATTCGCCAGAGTCCTCATGAAGAAATCATGGAAGTTGACGGGAACGCCATGAATGATATTGAAAAGCATGTTCTTCATGATGCCAACGACCTCTTCATCATTTGAGTCGTGGCCTTTGATAGGACTCATTGTCTTCGGCAGAATGCGATAGACAGTTTGGGGCACATATAGTAATTCCTTGACGAGGAATTTGGTTCGAGGAGCCTGCCCTGGCTTCAAAGGCTTCATCAACACTTGCATGAAATGATTTGAAAGTTCAGGTTCACCGTAGACACTACGCGCACCATCAAGGGGAGGACTGAGTGGAAGGGCACGAAGAAATTCAGTTGCTGGTGCCTTGTAGTGAGTATTTTCAGACATCCAGTCCAACACCCATGAATTAACATCTTCAGAGTTTCCTGTGATGTGCAGCGTTGCATAGAATTGAAGAATGAGTTCTTCATTCCTGTCACAGATGTCAGTGCAGAAATTTAGCAATCCAGCATCGTGAAGAACACTGAGGACTGGCTCGAAGCACGACAGAGACTCCATGTCTACATGAGGAATGTTTTCATGATCAAATACTTTGTCTTTCTTGAACAGTACTGAGGAATAGAAATTTGCTTGACTAGTAGTCTAGAAACGCCTCTTCCTTATGTGAGCAGAGTCATAGGGGTTATAGTCAGTGAAGAATACATGCTCGCTGAAGAAATCTTTAGCCTTGAACTTTTGCTTCTTTGAGAATGGATTCATTGGCTTGGGCACTGGAGTGTCAGTGAGTTGCATCACAACCTCAGGAATCGCAATCTCTGGTTCTTCAGGCTGAGGAATTTCTGGTTCCTCTTCAGTAGCAGGCTGTGTGTTCAAGGGTTCAGCAACAGCAGCTTCTTCAGCACTAGCAGCTGGAATGTCTTCTTGCATAGACGAGGTGGGATGAGTTTCTTCAGAGCCCATTTGAACAGTTGGTGCACGGGACTGAGGTATTTGTTGAAGTGGGGTGAAGAGTGGAGTATTGGGGTGCTGACTTTCCCAAAAGTCATCATTCATCACGGGCGTTGTGCAGCCAATGACCATGTCTTCATATTCAATTTCTTCAATGCCAGCCTCTTCAGTTGTGAACTGAGGCATTGGCGAGGAAGCAACAGGCATTAAAGGGATCACATCCACTTCAATTTCTTTGTCAACCTGCTCTAACGAAGCAGCAGATTGAGGTTCTTCATTAGATCCGCTTGGGATCACATATTCCTCACCAAAAGGAACAAGGTCCTTTGATGACATGGTGGAAATTGGAACAACATCAATTGGATTTTCAATAGAGCCTGTCAGAGGCTTCATCTTCTTTGGAGCTGAAGATTCTGAAGCACTGGATGCTTTCCTTTTCTTCACTGCAGCTCGCTCTGCAGCCTTGGTCTTCTTCACATTGAATGCACATGGAAGAATTGGAGTCAGTGTAGGCGCAGATGGAACTGAGATTTCTGGTTGAATTTCCTCAGGCGCAACTGATGAAGTTTCCCTGACTTTTTCAGTTTCTTCAGGCGCACCACTAGTGGATGCCCTGATAATTTCTTCAGCGGCTGGAATGGACTCATCAGCCCCTGGAACTAGCATTTTCTTCAGCAGCCTGAATGTCATCAGCGGTGGTGGCATGTTCTTCAGTTGGCTGAGCAGATGCTTCAGCATGAGGAATTTCTTGTTGCGATGGGGCTACAACATTTGTGAATTTCTCAGTCAGTTTCACAAACCCGACTTTGGCTCCTTGCCAATCAGCATAGTAAGCATTGAAGTCATTGCTGAGGGTTTTGATTTTAGCTTGGATCTTGAGGAGTTCATCAGGTGTCATATTGACAACGTTATTCTTCAGGAACTTCTCTTTTCTGAACTGAGCCTTCTTGATCTTCCTGGCCTTCTCAAATTTCCATTTCTCTTCAGTGATGAAATGGGTCAGCATGTGACTTTGACCAGGAGTCAACTTGAAATCAGGCATAGGAGTCTTTGGATCCTTGTGCCAGAGATCAATGTAATCAAGGATCGCCCTTGGATCCAAAAGCAGTGGCACATTTGTGCCTTTGGCTCTAGCGTCCCTTTCTTGTCGGTCTCTGATGATTTCTGCAAGTTCATCATCATCAGCTTCATCGTCAGATGGCACGTGGAAGGCAACCTGTTTCTTCTTCGGACTTGGCCAAGGACCTCGACCAGCCGTTGCCTTAGTCTTCAACAGAGTGGGGCCTGATGAAGATTTTTGTGCAGCTGAGGAACTTGCTGAGGCACCAAAGGCAATAGAGATGCATGTTGTCCTTTGGCACGTGGCCAGATGTACAGGTGTTGAGGACTTTGCCGGAGCAGCTGAGGACTAGGGAGGAGGAGCAGTACTTGGTACTGGCCGTGAGGGCTTTGAAGATTCTGGCCGTGAGGGCATTGCTGAGGAACTTGGCCGTGAGGGCATAGTTGGTGAAGCACTTGGCTTGTGAGCAGGCTTCTTTGCCATTGATTTTCTTGGCTTGACAGAGGCCTCAGTGGCAGTAGCAGCAGCAGAGTCTTCATTGAATTTCCTCACTGCTTCTTTGGCTTATCTTGCCAGCTTAGCTTGGCGTTTGGCCCATTCTTCAGGAAAATCCTCACCACGCTTGATGCTGGTGGGGTTAGCTTCTTGCCCAGGTGCCAATGGAGCTCTTGGGCATGGAGGATTAAGTGCAAATTTCTTCATATATTTTGGAGTCACATATATGTACTCCCTCCATTCTCTTGCCCATCTCCGTTCAATTTTCTGTATGCGCACCTTGCGCTAATTTTTATTTTCTTTTTCGTACTTAGCCTCATCAGGTGTGCAATAATCAGCATAGATGGCCTCAGGTATTTCAAAGGCAGTCATGACCTCAGGCTTCTTTCCTCCTTTCTGCGGCCTCTTACCATCAGCCATATTCTTCAGATGAGGAATTTGAACAATCGAATTTTCTGAAGAAGTATGCAACTTTTCTTCGAGGAACGCTGCAAATGAGTTAAGTTGATGAGAACCTAGTGATTCAGCAGCGGACATGAGTACCTGTGAACAGAGTATAGTTGCGAGGAATTTGGAGAGGTCATATGCGTTCTCAGAAGGTTTTTCAAATAGAACAAGTTTGAGGAATTTGACCAGATGAGCCTTGAAGAATTTCACTAAGCGTTCTTTGTCTTAGGTTCCAGAGTTGTATAGATCGAGGATCCACACAATTGAGGAATCTTGAAGAAAAATGATACTTAGAGAAACGAATCAAGAACAGATGACTAGTGAGGTGTTTTGTGTGTGAGGATTTGAAGAATAAAACACCTTTGAAGATTTTGTTGTGAAATTTCGAATCAAAAGGGGTAGTAAATGTAATTTTTAATTACCCTGGATGAAGAACACGACGAACTGAGAAGCAGAACAGTGAAGTTCATCGATGTAGATCTTCCACGCCATAACTTGGCGGAGGAAGACAACTACGGCGGCGGCAGAGTGAAGATTTCCACGGTCCGCGCGAGTACGACAGTGATGAGGTCGAGGCAGTGAAGCTCTTCCTCACCGGCGACGATGGAGTAGTGGCGGTGCTAGGGTTTGAGGAGCTCGAGCGATAGAGAGAGCGGTCGAGCGGAGTAAAGGAAGTTAGGAAGGGATGAGGGGGTATTTATAGTCGCAGTGAAAAACTGTTCGCCCGAAGATTTAGGAGGAACCTGCCCCTGACCCTTCTCCTTCGCTTGACATGTGTCACCCACGTACTGAGGAGTGGAGATCGTGTTAGATCGTGGGTGAATAGATAAGTCTTTCATGGGATCCGGAATGGATTGAGCGGTAAAACCGAAAATTTTGGATAAGATTAATTTTAAAGTTCATTCGCAAATTCTGCAGCTGACAAGGACACAGTGAAGATTTTGAACGAGTTTCAAATAGAACGCACATGAAGAATTTGTGAATAGATTGGGTTGAGTATAGCATAGAGGGGGAAGGGTCCGATCACATTCACTTAGCAGAAAATGCAACTTGAAGAAATAGCCATAAGTGAATGCTGTAGAGGACATAAACTCTTATATATATATAGCCAATGAAGAAAAACGTCAGAAACAGTGAAGATTTTGCAAAGTTGAAGAATTTGAAAAACTGAAGAAAAACTGAGGAATTTCAAAAATGAAGATTTTCAACTTTGGTGGTGGCATGACCCACCGTATAAGAATGATGATTTCAGACACTGCGTACAATTGTCGTAGGGTTCTGAGAATCAAATTCTTCATTAATTTCTTCATAGTTAGAGTGTTATTCTTCATTGATTGAATAAAAAGGTTTCTTCATGTGTTGCACATCTAAGTCATCAATTTTGCATAAGTGTCAGGATGTGTGTCCTTTTCAGAGAACATTCGAAGATTCTAAGATATTTAGCTCACACCACAACTTGTTAAATTACTTCTCATCCAAGGGCTTTGTGAAGATATCGGCTAGCTATTCTTCAGTCTTCACGTGCTCGATGGAGATGTCGCCCTTCAACACATGATCACGAAGAAAATGATGACGAATCTGAATGTGCTTTGTCTTCGAGTGCTGAACTGGGTTGTGGGCAATCTTGATGGCACTCTCATTGTCACAGAGGAGAGGCACATTCTTCATGTTGATGCCGTAGTCCTTGAGGGTTTGCTTCATCCATTGCAGTTGAGCACATCAAGAACCAGCAGCAATGTACTCAGCCTCTGCAGTAGACAGTGAAACGTAGTTCTGTTTCTTCGAGGACCAACAGACCAAAGATCGTCCGAGGAAATGACAAGTACCAGATGTTGACTTGCGGTCCACACGATCACCAGCATAGTCAGAGTCAGAATATCCAATGAGATCAAAAGTAGAGCCCTTGGGGTACCATAATCCTAGTGTTGGTGTGTGAGCTAGATATCGAAGCATATGCTTCACAACCTTATGGTGTGATTCCTTCGGTGCAGCTTGAAATCGGGCACACATGCAAACACTAAGCATTATATCTGGCCTAGATGCACATAAGTACAATAAACGAGCCAATCATGGAGCGGTATACCTTGTGATCGAAGTCAATACCATTTTCATCAGTGCATATATGGCCATTTGTGGGCATAGGAATTTTGACGCCTTTGCAGTCTTGCATGCCGAATTTCCTCAGGACTTCCTTGAGGTATTTCTCCTGAGATATGAATATACCATTGTGCTGTTGACGAATTTGAAGACCTAAAAAAGAATTTCAACTCTCCCATCATAGACATTTGATATTCTTCACTTATCATATAGGGAAATTCATCACTATAACCTTGGTCAGTACAGCCAAAGATAATATCATCAACGTATATTTGGCACACAAACAGTTCACCATCATAAGATTTAGTAAAGAGAGTAGGGTCGAGTGAACCGGGTGTGAAGCCATTCTTCATGAAGAATTCCTTCAAAGTGTCATACCATGCCTGAGGGGCCTGCTTGAGGCCATACAGGGCCTTGTTGAGTCTGAAGACTTTGTCAGGATTCTTTGGATCTTCAAAACCTGGGGGTTGAGCAACATATACTTCTTCCTCAAGCTTACCATTGAGGAATGCACTTTTCACATCCATTTGTTGTAAGATAATATTATGATGGTTAGCATAAGCAAGTAATATGCGAATAGCCTCAAGTCTAGCAACAGGTGCAAAAGTTTCATCGAAATCAATTTCTTCAACCTGTATGTAGCCTTGAGCTACAAGTCGTGCCTTATTCCTCACCACAAGGCCATTTTCATCTTGCTTGTTGCGGTAGATCCACTTTGGGCCGATGATATTATGCTTGCGAGGATCTGACGTTTGACCAGTTCCCAGACATTGTTGAGCTCGAACTGATGTAATTCTTCTTCCATGGACTGAATCCACTCAGGCTCCAGAAATGCTTCATCTACCTTAGTGGGCTCTGTAATAGGGACAAAAGCATAGTGCCCACAAAAGTTAGATAAATGTGAAGCTTTTGAGCATATGAGAGGACCTGGCGCTCGAATGTCATCGATGATCTTTTCAACTTGCACTTCTTTTGCAATGCAAGGATGAGCTGGTTGTCGTTGAGGAATTTGATCAGCATTTTCTTCAACTCGATTTTCTTCACGTTCTGGAATGAATTCTTCAACAGATCCTTCGGTAGGAATAACATCCTCAATAGCCTTGAACTTGATAGAATCCTCAGGTTCTGGTTCATCTATCACAGAAGGTAGGTGATCTCTTTGCGAGCCATTAGTTTCATTGAACCGCACATCTACAGTTTTGACAACCTTGTGAAGAACGTTGTTGAAGACTCTGTAGGTGTGCGAGTCCTTTCCGTAACCAAGCATAAAACCTTCATGTGCTTTCGGTGCAAATTTAGCATTGTGATGAGGATCTCTAATCCAACATTTAGCACCGAAGACTTTGAATTAACTCACATTGGGTTTCTTGCCAGTGAGGAGTTCATAGGCAGTCTTCTTGAAGAATTTGTGAAGATATACCCGATTGATGATGTGGCACGCAGTATCAATTGCATCAATCCAAAAGCGATGAGGCGTTTTGTATTCATCAAGCATAGTGCGAGCCATTTCAGTGAGGGTTCTGTTCTTGCGCTCCACGATGCCATTCTGCTGAGGAGTATAAGGAGCAGATAACTCATGAGTAATACCAAAGTCATCAAGATAGCCATCAGGACCGGAATTCTTGAACTTAGTCCCATTGTCAGTTCTGATGTGCTTGATCTTCACACCAAAGTTGGTTGAAGCCCTCGAGGAAAATCGTTTGAAGATTTCCTGCACTTCATGTTTGTAAGTTACAATGTGTACCCATGTGTAACGAGAATAGTCATCAACAATAACAAAGCCATATAGAGATGCATCATTCGAAATGGCAGAATAATGATTAGGACCAAAGAGATCCATGTGAAGCAATTCAAATGGACGAGTAGTGGTCATGATAGTCTTCGCTGGATGCTTGGCCTTTGTCATCTTTCCAGCTTCACAAGCTCCGCATAAGTGACCCTTGAGGAATTTGACATTCTCAATGCCAATGACATGCTTCTTCTTCGCAAGCATGTTCAGATTCCTCATGCCAGCATGACCAAGTCGTCGATGCCATAGCTAGCCTTCTGAGGCTTTTGCAAGTAAGCACATTGCTGGTTGTGGTCCTGTAGAGAAATCAACAATATACAGATCTCCTCTCCTAAAGCCTTCGAAGACTTTGGAATGGTCAGCTTCCATGATCACAACACATCGATATCTTCCAAAGACAACAACCATATCAAGATCACAAAGCATTGAGAGAGACATGAGGTTGTATCCTAAGGACTCGACAAGCATGACTTTGTCCATGTGTCGATCCTTTGAGATCGCAACCTTACCTAGACCCAATACCTGACTTTTACCTTTGTCAGCGAAGATGATGTGCTTCAGATGTGACGGTGTTAAGGGAGCATCCATCAATAGACTCTTGTCATCCATCATGTGATTTGTACATCCACTATCTAGAACCCACTTGTTGGCTTTGGGCTGATCATCCTTGGCACCTTTTGCCATGAAGCAATAGGTGGGAGCGTAGTCATCATTGTCTTCGTCAGCCTTGTTGGTGTGGTCAATTTCTTCAGAGTTGAAGATAGACTTGCTGACGAAAGCAGTAGCGAGAGCCAGACTCGCCACACCAGACTCAGACTCCTCAGAAGCCTCCTCTTCCTCATGTTCCTCAGATTCAGCTTCAGAGTCCATTTCCTTGCCAATGAATGCCCGAGCCTTCTTGGAGCTGCTCTTCTTGTGAGATGAAGACTTCGATGATTTAGATGATGAAGATTTTGAAGATTTCTTCTTCTTCTTAGCGTCATCAAAACTGTAGTCCTTGTATTTCTTCTTCTTTAATTCCTTTTCCCATTAAGGACAATCCTGAATATAGTGACCAAGTTTCTTGCATTTGTGGCAAAGTCTTCTCTTATAGTCACTTGACGAGGAATCACTGCTTCTTGAGAATTTTCCAAAGCGACCACGTCTTGAGAACTTCTGGAACTTCTTCACGAGTAGTGCTCGCTCCTGGCTCAATTCTTCAGGATCACCGAGGCTACTACCAGAGTCTTCACATTCAGATTCAGACACAGCCTTGACCTTCAGGGCACGTGTTTTGCCATAGCTTGAACCATAGAGATCTCTCTTTTCATCAAGCTGGAACTAATGAGTATTTAGCCTCTCGAGGATATCAGCTGGATCTAATGACTTGTAATCAGCTTGCTCTTGAATCATCAATGCTAGAGTATCAAATGAGGAATCTAGCGATCTTAGCAATTTCTTCACCACCTCATGGTCGGTGATGTCAGTGGCGCCAAGCGCTTGAAGCTCATTTGAGATGTCAGTGAGGCGATCGAAGGTTTTCTGAACATTTTCATTGTCGAGTCTTTTGAAGCGGTTGAAGAGATTGCGAAGAACGTCAACACGAGAGTCACGTTGAGTTGAGACTCCTTCGTTTACTTTGGAGAGCCTATCCCAGATAAGATTAGCAGTTTCCAAAGCACTCACTCTACCATACTGTCCTTTACTCAGATGGCCACATATGATATTGTTCGTTTGACAATGGAGTAGCTTGAATCTCTTCACATCAGCAGCATTCAGAGAAGGTGTGACTGAGGGAACACCATTTTCCACAACGTACCATAGATCATTGTCAATTGCTTCAAGATGCATTCGCATCTTATTCTTCCAGTAGGGGTAGTCCGTGCCATCGAAGGTAGGACATCCAGTGGAGACCTTGATCATACCTGCGATCGACATAACTAGAAATCTAGGTGGTTAAACCAAAATCACACAGAACAAGGGAGTACCTTGCTCTGATACCAATTGAAAGTGCGTTATATCGACTAGAGGGGGGCGTGAATAGGAGATTTTTATAAATTGTTCACTGAGGAATTTGTTGGTGAGGAAATTCCTTAGCGAAGAACTACTAGCAGTGGAATAAGTACTCAGAAGTAAGCATAACAGGATACAGACATAGTCATCATGATGAAATGAAGACAAGCACAAAGTATAGAAAGCGTAAACACAGGATAACACAACATGAAGACAAACAGACTGAAGAAATTGAAATGAGGAAATTAAGAAAGTCTTCAGTCAGAGTCTTCAAACACAGATATGAACAATCACTCAACATAGTAATGAGGAAATGAAAGAGTTGAGGAAATAGAACCAGTAAGGTTGGTGAAGACAATGATTGTTAGACCAGTTCCAACTGTTGTCTCAGTTGTACGTCTGGTTGGAGCAGCTGAGTATTTAAACTCGAGGACACACAGTCCCGGACACCCAGTCGCTGAGCATGCAGCTCAGGACACCAAGTCCTCACCGTATTCTCCTTGAACTAAGGTCACACAGACCTCGTCCAATCACTCGTGGTAAGTCTTCAGGTGACTTCCAAACCTTCACAAACTCGGTCACTCGGCGATCCACAATTACTCTTGGATGCTCTAGACCATGACGCCTAACCGTCTGGAAGAAGCACAGTCTTCAAAGGTAACAAGCATCGGATCCATGCAGGATCAATCTCTTCAGTGATGCTCAATCACTTTGGGTTTGTAGGTGTTTGGGTTTGGGGTTTTTCCTCACTCGATGATTTTCGCTGAAAGTCCTCGGAGGATGGGTTGCTCTCAAATGACAAGTGTCAGTTTCTCTCAGAGCAGCCAACCAACTAGTGGTTGTAGGGGGCGGCTATTTATAGCCTAGGGAGCAGCCCGACATGAAAATACATAAATGCCCTTGTCTGATATGACCGTTAGGTGGATAAGATATTTTGGGACAGCTGGCGTGTAGCACAGCAACGGTCGGAAATTTGACTATCAAATTCCTCAGGGCTATCATGATCCTCACTGTGTAGGAAATCCGCACTGGCGAATTCCTAACTCCTCAGTCAGAACAAATTCCTCAGCGACCAGAAGAACTTCGTCTCTGTCACTGAAGAAGTTGACTGAACTGCATGAGATTTCCAAAGGCTTCACTCGAAGGGTTTGGTAGGAGTAGGATTTTTTTTTTGACCGTGGTAGGAGTAGGATTTTGAGTTGATCATCACTTGGAAATTTTTCCTTAGTATTTCCTCGACCCCCTTTAACAGTACCATGTTTCCTATGACTCAAGAAAGAGAAAAACAAAACTACGAAAACGAAAGTCTTCAAGATTCATATTCCTCGCATGAATATCAAGTCTTCACGGTAACACCAATTTCTTCACTTTCAAAGTCTTCATGAAAGTCTTCAGAAATACCAAAATCTTTAGTCGAAGATATTCATTTTTAGGGGTCGACTTTCCCTGTAAATATCAAACTCCTCATAGACTTATAGACCTGTGTACACTCACAAACGCATTAGTCCCTTAACCTATAAGTCTTCAATACACCAAAATCACTAAGGGGCACTAGATGCACTTACACATCCAACGGCCATAGTGCTTGTTGAACCTCTGGTCTTCTTGCCCCAGCCGCCCAAAGCAGCGCCGGTCGTGCCGCATGCTCCTGCCTCCCGTGGCCGGCTGTGCTGCCGCGGAGGCCTCACCGTCCCCATACTACTCCCACCGCTGGCCAGGCCATCCCTCCTCTCACCAACTCCCCCTGTTATTCTGCAGCAACGGCAGCCTCACTCCGCAGCCGAACCAGTGAACCCTCGTACTCCTCTCCGCGTGGGCATCCACTGCCGCGTCTTCCCTGGCTCCGCGTCGTCCCCTTCCTAGGCCTCGCCGTCGTCCACCGCCCTGGTGCTCTCGGCGTGGCGTGGTCAATTTGGTCAACAACCGACTTCCATCGGAAGAGTACTCTACGTGGAGAGGCTGACAGCCGGGTCCACGGCAGTCTCAAGGAAGTGCCTCCTTATTACGTGCAAAATAATTATTCCTCTACCTGACAGCAGGGACCCACCGGACGGGCCACCAGTATTTCACGGAAAAAATGTTTCCTCCTGACTGCTAGGACCCACCGGACTGCTGGGACCCACCGGATGGACCACCGTATTTCATGAAAAAAACGTTCCCCCCGCTGTCAGCTCGGACCCACCGGAAGTGCCTCCTTATTATGCACAGAAAAATGAATACCCCCCTGCTAGGTGGGACCCACCATGGTGGGAGGCTGACTTGTGGGCATACTAAGTTGACGGGGACGGAGGGCTTTGTCAACTTAGTCAATATGAACAATTCTAGCTCCAGTGACCGTACAATGTCCATCCAACGGCCGTCGTGCTTCTTCAATCTCTGCTCTTCCTGCTCCAGCCGCTCAAACATGCGCCGGCGGGACTGCCTACTCCCTCCTCCCCGCGGCCGGCTGTGCTGCTGCGAAGCCCTCACCGCACCACCATACTCCCATCGCTGGCCTAGCCATCCCTCAACTCACCCACACCTGTTGTTATTCTCCGGCGATGGTAGACGAACCAGTAAACCCTCGTACAGTCGTACTCCCCTCCACGTGGGAAACAACTACCGAGTCTTCTCTGCCTCCGTGTCATTCCCTTCCTAGGCCTCACTGTCGTCCACCGCCCTGGTGCTCTCGGTGCGGCCTGGTCAACATGGTCAACAACCGACATGCATCTGAAGTGGACTGTACATGCAGAGGCTAACAGCTGGGTCCACGGCCGCACGCAAGGAAATGCCTCCTTATTACGCGCAAAAAACGTTACCGCTGCTGACAGCTCGGACCCACCAGCTATATCTTCACACGCAAGGAAGTGCTTCCTTATTGCGCACAAAAAAATGAATACTCCCCCTGTTAGCTGGGACCCAGTATAGTGGCAGGCTAACTTGTGGGCCCACTAAGTTGACGGGGACGGAGGGCTTTGTCAACTTAGTCAATATGCACGATTCTAGCTCCAATGAGCATACGATGTCCATCCAACGACCGTAGTGCTTCTTCAACCTCTGGCTTCTTGCTCCAGCCGCCCAAACCAGCGCCGGTCGTGCCTCGTGCTCCTACCTCCCGTGGCCGTCTGCGATGCGGCGGAGGCCTCACCGCCCCTACTACTCCCACCGCTGGCCAGGCCATCCCTCTATTCACCCACACCCCCTGTTATTCTACGGCGACGGCAGCCTCACACCGTAGTGAACCAGTGAACCCTCGTACTCCTCTATGCACGGGCATCCACTGCCGCATCTTCCCCGGCTCCGCATCGTCCCCTTCCTAGGCCTCGCCGTCGTCCACCGCTCTGGTGCTCTCAGCGTGGCGTGGTCAACTGATCAAGGAATGGCTTCCATCGGACGTGGACGGTACGTGGAGAGGCTGACAGCTGGGTCCACGGCCGCAGCAAGGAAGTGCCTCCTTATTACGTGCAAAATAATTATTCCTCCACCTGACAGCGGGGACCCACCGGACGGGCCACCATATTTCGCGAAAAAAAAAATTCCCCCTGACTGCTGGGACCACCAGCTACATCTTCGCACGCAAGGATGTGCGTCCTAGCAAAAAAAAATGATTCGCCCCCCTGACTGCTGCGACCCACCAGTTATATCTTCGCACGCAAGGAAGTGCCTGACATGTACATACATATATACTGGTGGATGTAGAAGTGCGCACGTGTCGTAGTAGAGGCGCACATGTAGCATGTTGTGGGGACCCCGACTCATAAGTCGTGATCACTGAATGCACGTGTACAGTGATCCCAGAGATCAATGCTCACTGAACACATAGAAGTTTAATAACCAAAGTATTACATCCATACATACCGTCTTACATAAATTATGACCATTATGGTCAAGTCTTGAGTATAACATTGCTGTGGAAATCTTCGTCAATAACTTGGACCCATGCCATCGGCCTTAACCCTACAGGCATTCTGACTGGGAAAGCATACTAGCTCGCACGATCGTCACCAAAGAACTCTTCAATATATCTTGTTCTTTCATGCCTGGCCAATAAAATAATCAATGGCAAGCCAATGAGTACTTTGAATGTACTCGCAAGCAACCCATGTTTTGGTTCAAGATACAACAATGCATGATATAGGTAAATTTTTGCAGAAAGCTAGTTTTGAGTGCAATGACATGTTCAGCAACTTGTAAGACATGCATCAGGAGAATTCAAGTAACCATGAGGACAGGTTACAGATATCAACATAAATAGAGTGGGCATCAACCCAAGTCAATCATGTCAAGTCCCTTGACTTGACACAAGTAGTTCTCCCCAATCATCCAAACACACACACTGGTTTGTGAAGCTCTAGACGTAGTTTAAGCAGCACCGCCCAACTATCCTTGACCGTGGACATGGCTATTCGAATAGTTTTACACTCTACAGAGGTTGCACACTTTACCCAGAAGATTCGGGGAACTTCCATGTCATCCATGACCCGCGGTACCTCAAGTACCCGGGGTAAGCACCCGATCACTATCTTTGCCTAGACGACACTAACAAGGAGTCCACTCATTGTTCCGTATCCTCACGATGTACATCATACGAGACTCACTAGAGATCATAACATCCGAGACGGGACGCAACGGTGTATCCGATGCCCTGTAAAAACAGTAATGGCCGCCCTACCTAGCACGACCCCGTCCCGAGAGAGAGCACCAACTCTCCCCCGTCACTAGTAATGCGGGCTCCAAGCTAGTATCGGCCTAGGTAATCAATAACTCCCTTTCCCATACAAGGGTAGAGTGGTTGCGCATGTGAGGTTGGGACAGTCGACAAATCTTAAATCTAATCCGTTTTCGAAAACAACACACACTTGCCTCGGTACACCACTTCGTCATCAAGTGGTTACCCATCTCATCATCTCCCTCGGGCATAAGTGGCACCCGACGGGGTTTTCGAAAAGTCATTTGAAAACACTTTGTCTCCTTCATCATGCATATACCCGTCCCTTTTTGCGCATCTACTTTAGCAACCTATCTACTCCCACCGGCATAACCCTCATAAGAAGGTAGGGTCATGCACAATGCAAGTATCAACGAGGAAGTAATGGTGGCAAACCACCCCATGTGGTCATCACAGTATCATGTCTCCGATGCAAGCAATAAAAGTGCTATATGACATGCATAAAAAGGGTTTCATAGACATGGTCAAAGGGCTGCTTGCCTGGTTCATCAGAGTCTTGAGATCTTCTAGTCCTTCTCCAAGTACTCCGTCTACTTCGTCAACTAACGTCGCAACAATAATAATAAGCAACACAGCAAGGCATAAAATAAAAGTGCTCTAAAAATATGGATTTGACTTTTCTAGGACTTGCCTGGTCATATGAAAAATAACAAGGGTGGTCTCATTGGAATTGGATTAGTGAATATTTCTGAACATTTCAATATGATGGAATCAAGGGGTTTATGGATTTGCAAGAAGTGTACAGAAATATATTTTTGAAAAATGAGCAAAGATACCCATTTAACAAAGGATGATTTTAGGAGCATCTAGGATTTGGTTTCACTTGATTTGGAGTTCAAATGATTTCTCTATGAATTTGCAGAGTTGGCTATACATGAAGAAATAGACCATTATTTGAGGTGGTAAAGAAAGTATTAGTAAAAATGTTCAAAAACTAATGTCTGAACTTATAAGCATCTAGGAATTTGAATCATGGCATTTGGATCAAATTTGACCTCTCTGTGATTTTCTAAAGTTCATCACAGAAATTGGAAAATAGGGTTTTATGAAATATGTGTGAAGAAAAGTTCCCTGGAAAAATGTGCAAACAACACCATGTGATAGATCATGAATTTATTAACTACTAAAAATTTGAATCATCAAATTTGGAGCTCTATTGAATTATTTACGGATTTTTGAAGTTGGCTGGAAAAACAAAAAAGGAAATAAGGCTTTAACCTTATCCTGCGCACGGGGCGACAGATAGGCCGTGGGCCGGCCCAGCGGCTCGGCCACACGGACGACAGACGACGTTGAAGGCGCATTTTGCCTGGCCCGTCTCCACTTAAACGGCAGGACCCGCCCGGCGGTCGCTAACGCACGGGGCCCAACGCTAAGGCCTTCGGCTACCTCCCGCTCGAACAGAGCTGAGGCAGGGGAGGCGAGGCCGAGCGGGCGCCGGCGCTCTCCTGGGCGGCACGGGCCACCTCCGGCGACGCCCGGCACACCGGCGGACTCAGCATGCCGCGGCGCACCCGTCCATGTGCTGCACGCCCACGGGGGATCCCGAGAAGAGGGGGGCTTCGGGTGCGGCGGACCGGGGCTGACGGCGGGGTTCGGCAAGGTGAGGAAGGCACGTGGAGGAGGGGATGGAGCACGGGGGAGTTAGAGGTGATGATTAGAGGGTGCGGGTGTGCTCATGGGGACGAGAGAGGGGTCGATGCCCATGAATTTAAGCGACGGCCGGCGGCACTGATCCAACCATGGAGGTGCAAGGAGAGCACGGGAAGAGCAGTGGGTTGGTCCAGGGAATGCACGGGAGGGAGAGAGGGCCAAAGGAGTAGAGAGGGGGCTCAGGGGTGGCGTTAAATGGTGAGTGGCGCGGTGCACCGTGGCTTGTGTGCCAGCGAGCTTCTAGCCATCGCTGGAGGGCATGGGGGCGCACGTGGGTGTGTCTGGGGCATTTGTGGAGGTGGTCCATGACTAGGGGAAGGAAGAGAGGGAGCAGGAGGGGCCAGCGGCGCCGCGCATGTGAGTGTGCTCATTGGAGCTCTCGGGCGGCCATGGCGCGCGTGTGAGGGAGGTCTTAGGAGGGAGAAGGAAGACGGGGACCAGCTTAGCGTGTTGCGGACGCCGAGGCGCATCGTTAGGCGCGTTGGGGAGGCCTGAGGTGGCCGGAGGTGGTTGGCAGGGGGCGTCTACAGTGCGGGAGCGCACTGTAGCGCGCTCCAGAGCGTGCAAATAGCCGGCATGCCATTTTTTGGCAAAGTGGGCATGGCCAGGCATGTCTGGTAGCTCTAGGGAGAAGTAAAGAAGAGGGGAGGGGCATTGGATGCCCTGGGGATCCAGTAGGAGAGGAGTGGGTTGAGAGAGAGAGGGAAAGGGGCTGTCCAGAGGGGTAAATGAGGTGGTTTCACCCCTCAATTATTGATCCGAGATGCAGCCATTGCTTCTGGAGGTAGAAGAGGTCTAGGAGGGGCTGTGGTAAAAAGTTGAGGCCATGGAGAAGAGTGGAAGTGGTCACAACAGGGGTTTTCGTAAAATGGCAGAAGGTGTTTTTTGCTGGTTTGGGCAAGAAGATGAACTCCTCTTGTCATGAGGATTGATAGGGTCAAATGGCATGAGATAATAATAGGTTCCACCAAGGTTGAATCCATTTGGGCAAAGTTGCCAATGCAACTTTTTTAAACCCTAGAAATTAGCAGAAATGAACTTGTGTAGATCTAGTTGAGCAAATCACTTCTCCTTGATGCACCACTTGGTGTAGTGGTCTCATTTGGTCATGTGAATATGCTCACCAAAGTTGGGGTCAAGGAGAGAAAGTTGGTAGCACAAAGTTGTTCAAATTAGATTCTGGTCAGAGAGGGTTTTGGGGCACTTTGATGAATATAACATTTTCTCCAACTTGTGCCTTTTGGTCTAGATGAATGATTAGAACATTTGAGCATGTTCACAAGATTTGAGAGCATTTGGACATGTTTGGCAATGTAAGGTTGCTCAAACTTCAAAATGGACAGAAATGGTTTTGAGGGGATTTCATGGGGTTATACTATTCTCCATGACATGATACTTGTCAAGATCATCCAACATGTCATAGCTCACATGCTAGAATTTTCTTGGAATTTTTGGAGAATATTTCCTTTGTAAATATTTCAAAAGCTTGAAATATCTAGAAAGGGTTTTTGAGGGATTTGACCAATATTTTGAACATGACCATGTGTTGAAACTCTTATATATGGACAATATATGTCCATTGAGTTTCCTTTGGTTTTTGTCAAATATTTTTGAAACAATAAAGTAATTTTTCCCTATTAAAGACCATTTCTGGCCTTAAGAAAAAGCTTTTAAATAAAATAGGAAAGTAACTTCTAAAATTATATTTTTGTGGTTTCTGGGTATCCTATATCTAATAGGAGTCAAATATATTTTTGGAAATATTTTTACTGCCCTTAATTAAGTACTTGAAGTGCAAACCTCAATTCAGGGTTTTTTTGAAAAAACTAATTTTTGAAAATACTATTTGGCCAAATTATTTTCTTAAGAAATTATTTTTATGTCCTATACACATGGCATGATCATTGGGAAAGGTTTTTGGATCAAGGATAAGGAGTATAAGAGTTGGAGGATTTATTTTATTTTTAGAGCACTTGCAAACAACAGACAAAAACCAATCAAGGTAAGGTCCAAAACACTCAGAAGTTTTTGTCAAACCACACTTTATCATGATTGTTAGCTTAAGTGTAGTGCCATGAAAATCAGGGTGTGACACATGTGCATGTACGTACAACGGCCAGGGTGCAAGAAAGAAAATACGGCCACGTATGTGTATATACGGGCGGGGTCTTGAACGCCTACTCATGCATACGTACGGCGAGGGCTCGTGTACATGGCTGGGTCAGAACGGAGAAACAGCGTCGTCGTCGTGTTCATGGGGAGGCAACAGAATGCGTCGTGTTCATGGGGAGGCAACAGAATGTGTCGTGTTCATCGGGAGGCAACGAAACGCGTGGGAGCCAACCGGCTGGGTCGGAACGGAATGCGTGGTTGTGTTCATCGGGAGGTCTTGGACGGAACAGGCGATGGGAACGAGGACTGGCGTACTGCACAACGGAGGAAACGGACCTCTTATGTTTGGAACGGGGTCCTATTGATCGGGAGGGGTGTGGCGTACCGCACAGCGGAGGAAACAGACCTCCTACGGTCGAAACGGGGGTCCTGTTGATCGGGAGGGGTGTGGCATACCGCAAAACGGACGAAACGGACCTCCTACGGTCGAAACGGGGGTCCTGTTCATCGGGAGGGGTGTGGCATACCGCAAAATGGGACTCCACGAGATACTGTTCATCTCTACCGTCGACCTCCTCCAGCCTCCACGGGCTACCGTCGACCTCCTTGAGCCTCCACGGGCTCCTGTTCATCCAGCCTCCACCATGCGCTACTCCACCGGCTACTATTCAACCACACCTCCACGGGCACCCCTCCACCGTCTACTGTTCATCCAGCCCTCCACACCACAGGGTCCTGTTCAACCACCCCTCCACGGCCACCCCTCCACCGTCTACTGTTCATCCAGCCCTCCACACCACGGGGTCATGTTCATCCAGAGGCAACGCCACCGCTCACTGTTCATCCAACCCCCCTCCCCCCCGCAACACTCACTGTTCATCCAATCGATTGGCTTCAGTTAGCAGCAGTAGCGAAGGAATCGCTTGATCGGGTTCAGTTAACAGCCATTGATCGATCGCTCGGGTTCAGTAACGTGTAGCCTGCAGTGCAATCGCTCGGGTTCAGTTAGAGCCCAACGCCTCGCTCGGGTTCAGTTAGAGCCAACGCCTCGCACGTGTACTAGAGAAACGCGCATCACTCGGCCCCCGACCTCCCACCATAACCGGCAACTCCCGAAATTTTCCTCCCCCTCGCTTCTACCACGGTTTTTTCCGTCATGGACGGCCCAAAGAATGTCATGCAGCTGCGTATCCGGCCCGCCCAGGACGAAAAACCCATTTTCTGTCATGATTTTTTGTCATAGAAGTAGGAGCCCGCCACATCTATGATGATACCGGGTTTTGTCACAATTATCGTCATAGAAGTGTCATATGTATGACAGAAAAAAATTTCGTTCGGCCCAAAATGTCACGGATGTGTCTTTTTTTTGTAGTGCTCCTTGCTTGCTGATGTCGCCTGATCTTCAGAAACGGCATGTCACGTAGTATAACGATCGTAGGGTGGCGAGCATAAACCCCCTTGGCTGCGATCTGATCCCCGTCACCCTCAACTACATTAACGGTATGTACTGGGTCAGCATGAACACATCTTGGATGGTGCTCGTCGATGGTCGCGGCAGCTGGATGCTCGTGGAGGTCTACACCCAGAGATTGGTCCCCCTTCCTTCGATTAACATTGCACTGCTTTGGCACCATGGCCCAGAATACTCGAAATCTTACAGTAGCCAACATGATACCAAGTTTGATTTGCTCAAGGTTGTAATCTGCCAAGTGGCCACAAGATCTGTGAATTAAAAGACTTCAGGCTAATTGCGTTCTTCAACCGCGGTCTCGCCTATCTGATAGGTCAATGTGGTAAGTGGATAAATTCGCACGTCCATCGCGGGATCATACATCCTCCATGGTTCTCTTATGCCATTGAACACAAGGGCTTCATTTACGTTGTCGCCTTCTTCTATGGCTGGACATATTCCTGGCCTACTCCAGTCATCGCTACAAACGGTTGTTATAGCAGTATGTTACTTTCATATGATATCATGATGGCTTGCTTATATTACTGTCAACATTTACTAAAAAAGTATTCACGCTCATGACATGCCGTTCTTAAGATTGACTACATCAAGAGCACTTTTTTATTTGACTCCAACTTTTATTAGGGTTATTTGACTCCAACTTGATATGACCTATCAGATTGATGTTGTAGGCCGCCTGGTGTCCCTACCCTTCCTAATCCCAGAACCTTTCAAAGAAAAGCGGCATGGCAGTTGCGGGTGGTTCCTGTCTTGATCAGACGACGGTGAACAGTTGATGATCGTTCGCACGTACCGGACGTGTTGTTTCGCGGAATACAATCATAGTCACTGCAAGGTCTTTGAGCAGGATCCCAGCTTCTCTGGGCCTTTAGGAATTTTTGACTGGAGGCTGGTAAGTAGCCTTGGTACACGCTCTCTGTTTGTCAGACTGAATTATCCGATTAACCAGGAGATAACCGACGGCAAGGATCATGATGGCAGCGCGGTTTCGTTCATCAGGCAAAACTGTGTGTACACAACGTACCATGCGTCTCTGCATGCACCATACCCTGATATGTGCCTCCATGATCTGTAGCCCAAAGTAGGAGAGAGGGTCGCAAGTATCAGACTTCGACCTGCTGGCTGGAGTTTCCCCCGTCATGCACCCATCTGGTTCAAGCCATCAGTGAATCTCCGCAGCTTAATAAATAGTAACGTCTAACTGAGCTAGTTAGTTAGATGCGTACACTTGGTGTTGTAGGATCTTTATTTAGTTTGATTCATACACTTGTTTTTTTGGTAGCCCTTTTGTAATAATGGCTGATGTTTGGTTTGGAAGAGAGAGCTGCGACTTCACTCTTCTGGCCTGCTTACTACTTCTGTTGCACCCCTAGCCCTGGTTGCTGCTGTTGCTGTCTCAATGTACAATCAGTAGTATATTTCGTCTGTTGGTTGAATAAATGTGTTGTTAGAACGACAAACACAATGTTTTGGAAGTCGTTGCATGGTTCGATCCTTTAGTGCCCCGTACCGTACGTAGCGCATACTATTTTTCGTATGGAACACATTTTCCACTTGTTGATAACATGCAACACACTGATGAAGGCCCAATAGAGAAGCCCATAATTAACTAGAAGGGAGGCTCTCACATAAATCTGGCCTAGGTACATGCTCACGGTCCCCTAAACATAAATAAGTAAATAAATAAATAAAGCTAAATGCTCATGCACCAGTTCTTTGGGAAAATAGGTAGCCCAGTATTTCTTTTTGAAGAATACCCAAGCTAGGCCTATTTGTTTTCTCCGAATTACTGGGATGCAAATCTTTCAAGACGAGGAGGGATGCATTCCGGCCTGGCCAAAGAGTATGGTCAGTGTCTATTAAAAGTAATATCAAAAGGGGTTGAAAATTCCAAAAAAATTATAGCAAATGGGATATTAGTTTCTTCTTTTGTTTTTGTTCTTCACTGATATCTTATACGTATTTCATTGGATTTAACATGACATAGTAGTAATTTATTTTTAAATTTGTTTTGGTATGGCTATGAATTTTTGGATTAAGAATATTTCGTTCCCCAGCAAAAAATTGCGAATTTTCAAAATTTCCCACATATTTAGTTATTTTTTTTACCCTGGTACTGACCAGAAAATGGCCAGCAATTCTAAAAATGGAAAATGGGCTGCAATAAATTCCATATGAATTAGAAAATGAGTAAAAATTATAAAATAATAGCAAATGGGTTGTACACGCCACAGATTTCGAGGCTGACTTGTTTACGCAAGGCTTTGTCAGTGAACACACGATTCTAGTAGCAGTGACTGTTCGATGGCCATCCAACAGCCGGCGTGCTTCTTCAATCTCTGATCTTCCTGCTCCAGCCGCCTAAACTAGCGCCAGCGGGACTGCTTGCTCCCTCCTCTTGTGGCCCGCTGTGATGCCGCGCAGGCTTCCCTGGCCCACCCTACTTCCTCCGCTGGCCTGGCCGCATGCAATCACCTGCCTCCTTATTACACGACAAAATGATTCCTCCCACTGACATCTGGGGCGCACCGGTTGGGAGGCTGACCTGTGGGCTTGCTAAGTTGACGCGTACGCAGGGCTTGTCAACTTATTCAACAAATGATTCTAGCAGCAGTAACCGTTGGATTTGAATCAAACTGTCCTGCTGCTTCTTCAATCGCTGCTCTTCTTGCACCAGCCGCCCAAACCAGCGCCGGCGAGACCGCCTGCTCCTGCCTCCAGTGGCCGGTTGTGCTGCCGTTGAGGCCTCATCGCCCCCTACTACTCCACCACTAGCCAGGCCCTGCGGCGACGACAGCCTCACACCGCAGCCGAACCAGCGAACCCTCGTACTTCTCTCCGCGTGGGCATCCACTGCCGCGTCTTCGCCGGCTCCGCGTCGTCCCCTTCCTAGGCCTCGCCATCGTCCACCGCCTTGGTGCACTCGGCGCGGCGTGGTCAATGTGGTCAATGACATTCCATCGGAATAGTACTGTACGTGGACATGCTGACAGCTGGGTCCATGGCCACAGCCCAATTTTTTTGTGATTTGCCAAGTAAGTCGCTTTGTCAGGCCTGTTGGGCTGCAAATCTTTCAAGACGAGGAGAGCTTTCATTCGGCTGGCCAAGAAAATGGCCCATCAGCAATAAGAAATGGGTTGTACATTTTTAAAACACATCAAACCGGCAATTAGTTTCAAATATCAGTTTTTCATTTCGAGATTTTAAATTACATTAATTTTTATGCGTGGAGAATTTGTTGGATTTTATATTGATATACATTTATTTTAAAATCTGTTTGAATGTGAGTCAAAATTTTGGGATTAAAAACAGTTCGGACCGCACCGAAATATGCAAAATTTCGTATAATGGTCTGTAATGCTACCAAAAAGAATATGGGCTCGAAAAAAACCCTTTAGAATTAGCAAATGGGCTGTAAATTATTAGAAATAATGGCAGATGGGTTGTATGTTGTTTTCCACAGATTTGAGGCTTTCCTAAAAAAAGGTTGACGCACAAGCAGTGACTGTTGGATGTCAATCCAACGGCCGTCGTGCTTCTACAATCTCTGCTCTTCCTGCTCCAGCCGCTCAAACAAGTGCCGGCGGGACTATCTGCTCCCTCTTCCCCGCGGCCGGCTGTGCTGCCGCGCAGGCCTCACCGCCCCATCGTACTCCCATCGCTGGCCTAGCCATCCCTCTACTCACCCACACCTGCTGTTATTCTCCGGCGACGGCAGACAAACCAGTAAACCCTCGTACAGCCGTACTCCCCTCCGCGTGGGAAACAACTGCCGAGTCTTCCCTGCCTCCGTTTCATTCCCTTCCTAGGCCTTGCCGTCGTCCACCGCCCTGGTGCTCTCGGCGCGGCCTAGTCAACGTGGTCAACGACCGACATGCATCTGAAGTGGACTGTATGTGGAGAGGCCGACAGCTGGGTCCACGGCTGCACGCAAGGAAATGCCTCCTTATTACATGCAAAATAATGATTCCTCCACCTAACATCAGGGATCCACCGAAAGGGCCTCTGTATTTCGCAAAAAAAAACATTACCGCCGCTGACAGCTCGGACCCACCAGCTATATCTTCACACGCAAGGAAGTGCCTCCTTATTACGCACAAAAAATGAATACTCCCCCAGTTAGCTGGGACCCAGTATAGTGGCAGGCTGACTTGTGGGCCTACTAAGTTGACGGGGACGGAGGGCTTTGTCAACTTAGTCAATATGCACGATTCTAGCTCCAATGACCGTACGATGTCCATCGAACGGCCGTAGTGCTTCTTCAACCTCTGGTCTTCTTGCTCCAGCCGCCCAAACCAGCGCTGGTCGTGCCTCGTGCTCCTGCCTCCCGTGGCCGGCTGCGATGCGGCGGAGGCCTCACCGTCCCCTACTACTCCCACCGCTGGCCAGGCCATCCCTCTACTCACCCGCACCCCCTGTTATTCTGCAGGCGACGGCAGCCTCACACCGCAGCGAACCAGTGAACCCTCGTACTCCTCTCACATGTGGGCATCCACTGCCGCGTCTTCCCCAGCTTCACGTCGTCCCCTTCCTAGGACTCGCCGTCATCCACCGCCCTGGTGCTCTCGGCGCAGCGTGGTCAACATGGTCAAGGAACGGCTTCCATCGGACGTGGATTGTACGTGGAGAGGCTGACAGCTGGGTCCACGGCCGCAGCAAGGAAGTGCCTCCTTATTACGCGCAAAATAATTATTCCTCCACCTGACAGCGGGGACCCACTAGACCGTATTTAATGAAAAAAACATTTCCCCGTGACTGCTGGGACCCACCAGCTACATCTTCGCACACAAGGAAGTGCATCCAGGCAACAAAAAAACGATTCACCACCCTGACTGCTGGGACCCACCAGCTACATCTTCACACGCAAGGAATTGCCTGACAGTCGGGACCCACCTGGTCAAAGCGTACGTAGCATTCTCATTCTGGTCGCGAACGTGTACATACATACTAGTGGATACAGAGGCACACAAGTGTCGTAGTAGAGGCGCGTACGTGTCGTAGTAGAGGCGCGTACGTAGCATGTACACGTACGTACAACGGCCAGTATGCAAGAAAGAAAATACAGCCACGTATGTGTACATACGCGCGGGGTCTCGAACGCCTACTCGCGCATATGTACGGCCAGGGCTCGTGTACATGGCTGGGTCAGAACGGAGAAACAGCGTCGTCGTCGTGTTCATGGGGAACCAAGCGGCTAGGTCAGAACGTGTCACACCCTAGCTAGTTCATGCATTAGAGTGTTGCATCATATTTACTCTTTCATCAGAAACCTGAAATGGGGATGACAGAACCCCCAGCCCCCTCTGAAACCAACTAGGGTTTACTAAAAACTTTTTCAATGAACCTGAAATGCCCTTCTAAAATGCCCATCATTTTTGTCTTGGTTCAGAACCTCTGCCAAAAGTGATGCACATTTTCCTAGGCCATCTTAGGGTTTGTGAATTAAATCATAAATATTTGAATTTGGGCATTTAAAATTATATAAAATATTTAAATGCTCAAATATCTCCAAACTAAAATGTTTCATGTTGGAAATAATCCAACTATGGACCAGGAGTAGTTTGGTGATTTTAGGAGTTGCCTAAGTATTTTTATTAATTCAACAAAATTGCAGAAGTATTAAAAAACAGAAAACAGAGAAAAATAGAAAAACTTACCTGGCGCCAGCACCCGGCCCACCTGCCGGCCCAGCCCAGCACCGCTCCAGCGAGCTGCTTGCCGGCCAGGCAGGCAGGCAGGTGCTCGACGGAGACCGCAGCGCGCGCCACGCACCTGCTCGCCGCCTCGCCGCTCCCCTCGCCCGGTGACGTCGTGGATCGCCCTCCCTCTCTCCCCCGAAACCCCCAGACACCCCCTTTCCTCTCCAGCTCCCCCCCCTCGCGCCCCCCAGCCATGGCCGACGCTACCGCCGCCGTGCCTACATCGTAGCTGCGCTCCCCGCCGCCCGTGCGT
>NC_041391.1:438619104-438632993 GCF_002162155.2 Triticum dicoccoides | reverse complement strand
CGAGCAAGCCGAGCCCCGAGCGCTCGCAACGCCCGAGTCCACCGCAACGACCTCGCCCGAACCACCGTCGCCGGAGATCCCCTTCAACGCCGTCGTCGCTCCGGTCCATCCCCGGCCGTACCAAGGGCTTCGTCGAACTCCCCGTGAGCTTAGCCATCTTCCCCTCTCTTCTTTTCTTGCTCCCGAGCCGTGCAGCGACCTCCCGGAGCTCAACCGCACCCACCACCGTGGAGCTCGTCGCCGACGTGCTCCCGGTCACCCTCCGACCACTCCACGGTGTCCATCATGCTCACCGCGTCACGTAGCACCTAACTAGCTACTCCCCGCACCTCACCGACCCCCCTAGCGACAAGTTCGACTTCGGCCGAACTCCGGTGGCCGCCAAAGTCGTCGCCGACGCCAACTCCGGCCACCCCGACCCCAACGGACTCCACCAAGAGCTGCGGCTCGTCCTCAGCTCCACTCCGGTGGTCTCCGCGACCCATTTGGTGGCCGAAACGGCCAAAACCACTTCCGCCGCCGTGTCGGGCTCGCCGGCGGCTAAACGTCGGTGCAGCCGACCCGGGTTTGACCACGGGTGGGCCCTGGTTGACTCCCCTGAGTCAATGACAGGTGGGGCCCAGCCCTGTTAACTAATCAGGATTAGTTTAAATTAATTTTAGTTTAATTAATCACACTGACACGCGGGACCCACTGTCAGGTTTGACCCGGACATGTCCCGTTGACCTGCTGATGTCACACTACGTCAGGCTGACGCAGTAATTGATTTTCTGGATTTAATCTAATATGGGAAATTCCAGAATATAGTTTAAACTTCAAAAATTCATAACTTTTATTCTGTAACTCCAAATCAGACAAATTATATATGAAAAATGATCAGAAAAATCCAATCTATCCATCTGTACTATTTTCATGCATGACTAAACAAGTTAACTTGATGTTTAATGCAGAACAGGGAAAAACACTTTAAAGGACCATGTTTGAGTTGGAAATTTGAATCTTTGATTCAAATTGGTTCAAACCCTTCTGGTCTTAGTTGCATTAGCCCAACACACTCATATTGCCATGTTTCATGCATGCATCATATTGTTGCACATTGTTTGGTGATGGTTGTGTATCGGTGTTCTTTGCGGCAGGATCTGCCTCCGAGGAGTACCGTGATTACCCTAACGAAGAACCATATCAGTGCATCGAATCATCAGGCAAGCAACCAACCATTTGATCATATCGATACAATCCCATGTTCTCGCTCCTGCTCTCTTTTACTGCATTAAGACAACGCGTTTCAAACTGCTGTGTGTTACGGTAGTTGAACCCATTTCCTTTGCATGACCTGTCATTGCCACAGTAACTAGATGAAACCCACTAGCATGTGTAGGAGTTGTTTGAGCCATATGTATGTGTTGTTCCTACCTTGCTATGCCTGCTATGCTTAGCATCGTGTCAGGTCTGGTTCATCTGGGTGATGGACTAGAGTGAAATGATTATGTCGGTAATGAAAGTGGTGTGTTGAACATGATTTGGTAAAGGTATCGATGAGAGGCCATGTAGGAGTACATGGTGGGTTGTTTCATTGAAGCCGACCTTAAGCACTGAGATCTGTATGTGTGATTTATGATTCAGCTACTAGCATGCATTGGGCCCAAAACCAATGGACCCTCTCGACTTCTTATTCACCCTAGTTCTCTGTCCAGGAGTTGCAAGTAGTTTCTGATGTTTGTAGCCTACTGGAGGTCGTGGACAGCGCTGACCGTAGGGGTGGGCTGTGATGCGGTAGGTACGTGGCACGGTGTACCGAATACCCGTTAGGTATCTCGGGAACCCTGTTCACATCGTTTGGGGCTGTGAGCGAAACCTTGGCCGGATCTCCTCATGGATGGAACCCGAATAGGCGATAAACCTGGACTAGAGACTTAGGTGATTAGGTAGGTCGTGGCCGACACCCACGTTGGGCTTCCGCTTGAAGGTTGCCGAGTACATGTCGTGTAAACGACGATAAGTGGTGAGAGCGTGTATGAACAAGTACACCCCTGCAGGGTTATCATGATCTATTCGAATAGCCGCGTCCGTGGTAAAGGACTACTTGGTTGCCTATACAGTTCATAGACAAGTAAATGGAAACTACTAAAAGCCTCAAGATAAGTGTGAGTGCCGAGTATGGCTCTTCCGTAGGAAGACGGAGGTGGATCCTCGGTAGTGTATTGAAGTGGTGAGTAGTGGACTCGTGTACGCAAAACCATTTCAAGTTGGAGTCTCGTAGGATAGTCTAGCCAAGAGTCAAAGCTGGCTTGCTGCAATAACTCCACCAACCCTTCTTGATAATGTGCATGTATGTAGGATCTGATGTAAGTCTTGCTGAGTACCTTTGTACTCATGTTGCTATAATTTACATTTTACAGAAGACGCTGCAACCCCTTCTGATGGGTTCTTCGTAGACGTTGACATCAATGAGTAGGCTAAGGCCCAGGTGGTGATCCTGAGCTTGTGAAGGACCACGTAGTATTGCTAGGCTTTCCAAGCCTCTTGTATTTTACTAGTTGTCTGTACTCAGACAAGTTACTTCCGCTGCTGGTTTGTATGACTGTATGACTTGAATGCTGGGTCGTGTGACCCGTACCTTTGTGTATGTTATGTATGGCTCTCTGAGCCTTAAATAAAGTACTTGTGTCATAGAGTCATGTTGTGATGCCTTGTTGTATTTGCACATATCAAGAATATTGTGTGTATGATTGAAATGCTTGGTATGTGTGGGATCTGACTATCTAGTTGTTTATCCTTAGTAGCCTCTCTTAGCGGGAAATGTCTCCTAGTGTTACTACTGAGCCATGGTAGCTTGCTACTGCTCTGGAACACTTAGGCTGGCCGGCATGTGTCCTTCTTCGTTCCTGTGTCTGTCCCTTCGGGGAAATGTCACGCATTGAGTACCGGAGCCCTTTTAGCCCGCTACAGCCCGGTTTACCGGAGTCCTGCTAGCCCAGTGCTACAGCCCGGACCCACTTGCTGATGACCGACAAGTTCGTTGTTGGGTCATGGATGCCTGTCCCTGTAAGTCTGTGCCACTTTGGGTTTACGACTAGCCATGTCAGCCCGGGCTCCTTATCATATGGGTACTAGCGACACTATCATATACGTGTGCCAAAAGGCGCAAACGGTCCCGGGCAAAGGTAAGGCGACACCCGTGGGAATACCGTGCGTGAGGCTGCAAAGTGATATGAGGTGTTACATGCTAGACCTATGTGGCATCGAGTCGGGGTCCTGACAGCGTTGGCATCAGAGCCGGACTGCCTGTAGGTTCTCCAAGCCAAACTGGTCGATGTTGAGTCTAGAAATTCTTTAGTTATATGTAGGGGAATTGTTTGTGGGTTGGAACGTAAGGCTCTTTTTACTCCTTTATCTTATGACATTCTGATCTGAGTCAGTCTATTGTTCCACCGGGGGTTAAGGAATTAGGATCTATTCTCTCTATCAGGTTCACGTGTTACTAATCAGTAGTACCTTATAGGTTTGATGGATACAAGTCTAGTTCAGTTCTACTACCACATTATGTTGTTAGGATGGACTCAGAACTTTGATATGATGATGTTGAGTGTGTATGAAATCCTTTGTCAAATGTCTCAAAATCCTTCTTGAGCATTTACAGCTGTTATGCTGCCGAAATTTTGCTAGAAATTCTAATGCCTTTGCATTATGGTTGTGCTTTTAGATGGCCACTCGCGACCTCAATCAAGTGGTTCGCCTGACTCGATGCCTAGATGTACCCGGCCATACCACCATGTTGGTCAGGGTAATGACTGAGGCTGGATACCGTTGGTATCCCGAGTACACGGTCGAAGAGCAATTTCGAGACTTTAATCAAAGCCAGTATCTCTGCACTGTCAGGATATTTCCATCTTATCCTGGATCCACCGAGCCCCTTCAATGCTCCTATGGACTCGGGGTTACTATTGAGATGGCTGTGCAGGACGCCGCCTACTCTATGATGACCATCATGCGAGTCAGGTCTGGTCTATTTCGGGACTCTGATTTCCGGTATATGCCAGGATCACTTCCGGGAGCACAAGGGTATCTTCAGGCTATCTATGCTGACTCCACTCAGGAGGATTCACGGACTCACACCACTGCTGAGATGCTCGAGGATAAGGACCGTGAAAATCGGTCCTTGAGGCTAGAGCTCTTCAATACCCGTGCTGACCATTGGGCCACGTTGACTCGGTTTGCACCGGCGGTGCAAGCTGGATATTCGGATATGCGCGATCTCTATCCTGTGAGATCTGCTTTGCCACACGTGATGGGTTGGCGTGATGTAGGAGGCATCACCCCACCTCGCGGTCCCCGCAGGCCACCGTCTGTTGGTCCAAGACCTCATCCTAGCCCCTATGGTCCTCAAGCTCCGCGGGATCATCTGTTCCCGGATGATCATGTTGAGCTTCCAGGCTATGGAGGTGACTTCTACGAGGACTACTACGGATCGGTCTGAGTTAGTGGTAGTATCACTAGTTCGTACTAGCTGTGTCGTCTATCGTCCTGCGTGACTCGTGGGATATGACCTAGTTTGTACCGCCTTCCGGAGGTGTAGAAAAATAATGTATAGGAGCTTGGGATGCCTCCGATGAGATGTAATCCTCTTATCACCGTAATAGTACCTTGTTTGGTCTTGTACTAAACCTTGTATAGTGTGTATGACGATGGAATAAAGAAGCAGTTTCTGTATCTACCATGTCATACGGATGATCATCTTGCATTCCGAGTTACTCCTTACATTCTGTATTCTATGTCGGAATCTTATCATTCTGACTAAATCATTGTCTTGTTTACCTAGGATGGTCAACACGCGCAATAACCCTGTTCCTCAAGAGCAGGCCAAAGGCAGTGAAGTCAGGAATGCAAATCTGCCTCATCCTCCTTCCCTAGCCGAGGTTATGATGGAAGCCGAAAGAAACAAGCAGGAGACCAACCGTTTGTTGGAGCGTATTGAACAGAACACAGCACACCATCAGAGGACTAACGTGGTGTCACTCAGTGATTTCATCAAGTTACATCCACCCACGTTCCACCACTCCGTCGAGCCTCTCGACGCTGATGACTGGCTTTGCAGTATTTCTCACAAACTGCGCTCCGCGCTCGTAGCCGAGGCTAACAAGGTCACCTTTGCTGCATATCATCTTGAAGGCCCCGCCAGTCTATGGTGGGAGAATTATGGAGCTATGCGCCCGGCGGGCCATGTCACTACTTGGGCTGAATTCAGCGAGGCTTTCTGTGAACATCACATTCCGGAGGGTCTCATGGACCGTAAACGTGAGGAATTTTGCAGTTTCACCCAAGGCCGACTCTCTGTGGATGCTTATAGCAGGGAGTTTGGTAACCTCGCACGATATGCAACTGAGGAAGTTTCTACTGATGCTAAGAAGCAAGCAAGGTTCCGTAAGGGACTTAGTCCTGAGCTTCGCCGCGACCTCCGTCTGCATGAGTGCACATCTTTTCAGAAGCTTGTTAACAAGGCCATCTGTGCTGAGGCTGGTCAGACTGATTATGACGCAACACGCAAGCATGGCCGTGACGTGGGTTCCTCATCCGGTGCTGGTCCTCAGAAGCGCCGCGTGTGGGTGCCCAACACTGCCCTGCCACCCAGGTTCACACCGAGGCCATCCTTCCAGGCGCCTCGCCCCGTTCAACAGTCTGCACCAGCCAAGCCCTATGGTGGTCCGACCAACAATGCTCCTCCACGTACCAGTTCTGTGACTTGCTTTAAGTGTGGGGAATCTGGCCACTATATGCGCGAGTGTCCCCAGACCAACCCCAACCAATCTGCTAAAACTGTTGGCCGTGGCAAGCCGACAGGAAAAGTGTTCCACGCCAAGCCGGCCACCGCTACACGTGGCCATGTCAACTGTATCTCTGCCGAAGAAGCTCAAGAGGATCCCAACATCGTTCTCGGTACGCTCCTTGTTAATTGCCACCCGGCATCTGTTCTTTTCGATACAGGAGCATCTCATTCATTTATATCCGAGAGCTATGCTCGTCTGCATAACACCGCATTCTGTGACATGCCATCCTCTATGGTAATTCAAACTCCGGGATCCAAATGGCAAACTTCTAGAGTAAGCCATGGAAACGAAATCCAAGTTGACAGACTTGTTTTTCTCGCATCTTTGATAGCCCTTAAATCTTCGGATATTAATATCATCTTGGGTATGGACTGGATGTCAGCTCATCATGCCCAAGTTGATTGCTTCTCTAGGACTGTTCAACTCACCCATCCCTCGGGGAAGATAGTCAATGTCTTGACCCGAATAGCCAAGCGACAGTTATATTCTCTTAACGCCAGCCCTTTGCCAGACCTTGAGGACGTCCCGGTAGTCCGTGACTTCCCGGATGTCTTCCTAGAGGAATTGCCAGGTGTTCCACCTGACAGGGATGTTGAGTTCGTAATAGACCTTATTCCAGGAACCGTCTCGATTGCTAGAAGACCCTATAAGATGGCACCACTAGAACTAGCCGAGCTTAAGAAACAACTCGATGAGTCCTTGAAAAAGGGTTTCATCCGACCTAGTTCATCTCCGTGGGCTTGCCCCGTCCTCTTCGTCAAGAAGAAGGATGGTACAGACCGGATGGTTGTAGATTATTGACCTGTCAATTTGGTCACAATCAAGAACAAATATCCGCTTCCCAGGATCAACGACCTGTATGATCAGCTCGCTGGATCCTCAATCTTCTCCAAAATGGATTTGAGGTTGGGCTACCATCAAATCAAAATCAGGAACGGGGACATTCCTAAAACGGCCTTTGTTACTCGTTATGGCCAATACGAGTACACCGTCATGTCCTTCGGTTTAACCAACGCTCCAGCCACTTTTTCTCGATTGATGAATTCAATCTTCATGGAGTATTTGGATAAATTCGTCGTGGTTTACCTTGATGATATACTCATCTACTCCAAGAACAAGGAAGAACATGCCGAACATCTAAGGCTAGTGTTGAAGAAACTTCGAGAGCATCGCCTTTATGCCAAGTTTTCTAAATGTGAATTTTGGTTGTCAGAAGTGACCTATCTGGGTCATGTAATATCTAGTAAAGGTATTGCTGTTAACCCTGAGCGAGTTCAAGTCGTCCTTAATTGGACTCCACCTGAATCGGTCAAGCAAGTTCGGAGTTTTCTGGGCTTAGCGAGCTATTGCCGTCGCTTTGTCGAAAATTTCTCCAAAGTTGCTAAACCTCTAACCGAACTCCTCAAGAAAGATAAAAAGTTCGAATGGACTCCACAATGTGAGCACAACTTTCAGGAACTGAAAAGACGCCTGACTTTTGCGCCCGTACTGGTACCGCCAGACTTCTCTAAGGACTTTGTTATCTACTGCGACGCCTCGCGACTAGGACTAGGTTGCATTCTCATGCAAGATCGACACGTAATTGCTTACGCTTCACGGCAATTGCACCCACATGAGGAGAATTATCCTACTCATGATCTAGAGCTTGCAGCCGTAGTCTATGCACTTAAAACCTGGCGACATTACCTCCTTGGTAATCGCTGCGAAATATTCACTGATCACCAAAGTCTGAAGTACATCTTCACCCAACCGGATTTGAATCTCAGGCAAAGACGTTGGGTCGAGTTGATCACAGATTTCGACTTAGGAATAACTTACACCCTAGGGAAAGCCAACGTCATGGCTGATGCGCTAAGTCGTAAATCTTATTGTAACAACCTGATGTTACAACAAAGTCAACCGCTTCTCCATGAGGAATTTCGGAAGCTTAACCTTCACATTGTTCCTCAAGGTTTTCTTTCCACCATGGTGGCGAAACCTACCCTTACGGATCAGATCATCAAAGCACAGAAGGTAGATCCGGGAATTTCCCCCATCAGGAGAAACATCAAGAAAGGAGTTGCGAATTGTTTCTCCATTGATGGTCAAGGGGTCGTGTACTTCGGGAATCGACTAGTGGTTCCCAAAGTGTGAAACCTGAGGCGATTGATCCTTAAGGAAGCTCATGAATCTCCTCTCACCATTCATCCCGGTAGTACCAAGATGTATCAGGACCTACGCCAGAGGTTCTGGTGGACTAGAATGAAGAGAGAAATTGCTCAGTATATTGCTAATTGCGACGTCTGACGTCGTGTAAAAGCAGAGCATCAACGGCCTGCTGGCACCCTTCAACCCCTAGCTATTCCTGAATGGAAATGGGATAAAATTGGTATGGATTTCATTACCGGTTTTCCCAGGACCAAGAGAGGGAATAATGCTATCTTCGTTGTTGTCGATCCTCTTTCCAAAGTAGCCCATTTCTTACCTGTTCGTGAGAGTATAACCGCTAGTCAATTGGCAGACTTATACATCTCCCGAATAGTGTCTCTCCATGGTGTTCCTTTGGAAATTAACTCGGATCGAGGAAGTCTTTTCACCTCTTGATTTTGGGAAAGTTTCCAAAATGCTATGGGAACCCGTCTCTCTTTTAGCACCGCCTTCCACCCTCAATCAAGTGGTCAAGTGGAACGCGTCAACCAGATCCTAGAAGACATGCTTCGAGCCTCTGTTATCTCATTCGGAATGGAGTGGGAGAAATGCCTTCCATTTGCCGAATTTGCTTATAACAACAGCTATCAATCTAGCTTGGGTAAAGCCCCTTTTGAAGTTCTCTATGGACGACGATGTCGAACACCCCTTAACTGGTCAGAAACTGGGGAAAGACAATTCTTTGGCCCGGATATGATTCAGGAAGCAGAAGAGCAAGTTCGCATCGTTCGTGAAAAGTTGAAAACAGCCCAATCTCGTCAAAAGAGTCAGTATGACCGAAAACATAAGGCTATGACTTTCGAGGTTGATGAGAAAGCTTACCTTCGGGTTACTCCTCTGAAGGGAACCCATCGTTTCGGTATCAAGGGCAAATTGGCTCCTCGTTACATTGGACCTTTCCGTATCCTCGCTAAACGAGGAGAAGTTGCCTACCAGTTGGAACTACCTCCGCACCTCTCCAGAGTCCACGATGTCTTCCATGTTTCTCAACTCAGGCGTTGCTTCTCGGATCCTATCCGTGGAGTGGACCACGAAACGCTTGATCTCCAAGATAATCTCACGTATCGAGAGTACCCCATTCGCATCCTCGATCAGGCCGAGCGTACCACTCGACGTCATAATATCAAGTTTCTCAAAGTTCAATGGTCGCACCATTCTGAGGATGAAGCAACTTGGGAAAGGGAGGATCGTCTTCGACTCGAGTACCCCGCCTTCTTTCCGGAAGAACCCAAATCTCGGGACGAGATTCTTTTGAGTGGGGGTGAGTTGTCACACCCTAGCTAGTTCATGCATTAGAGTGTTGCATCATATTTACTCTTTCATCAGAAACCTAAAATGGGGATGACAGAACCCCTAGCCCCCTCTGAAACCAACTAGGGTTTACTAAAAACTTTTTCAATGAACCTGAAATGCCCTTCTAAAATGCCCATCATTTTTGTCTTGGTTCAGAACCTCTGCCAAAAGTGATGCACATTTTCCTAGGCCATCTTAGGGTTTGTGAATTAAATCATAAATATTTGAATTTGGGCATTTAAAATTATATAAAATATTTAAATGCTCAAATATCTCCAAACTAAAATGTTTCATGTTGGAAATAATCCAACTATGGACCAGGAGTAGTTTGGTGATTTTAGGAGTTGCCTAAGTATTTTTATTAATTCAACAAAGTTGCAGAAGTATTAAAAAAACAGAAAACAGAGAAAAATAGAAAAACTTACCTAGCGCCAGCACCCGGCCCACCTGCCGGCCCAGCCCAGCGCCGCTCCAGCGAGCTGCTTGCCGGCCAGGCAGGTAGGCAGGTGCCCGACGGCGACCGCAGCGCGCGCCACGCACCTGCTCGCCGCCTCGCCGCTCCCCTCGCCCGGTGACGTCGTGGATCGCCCTCCCTCTCTCCCCCGAAACCCCCAGACACCCCCTTTCCTCTCCAGCTCCTCCCCCTCGCGCCCCCCCAGCCATGGCCGACGCTACCGCCGCCGTGCCTATGTCGTAGCCGCGCTCCCCGCCGCCCGTGCGTCCTCTCGTCGTGTCCAGGAGCTCCGCTGCTGTCCACTTCATCGAGCAAGCCGAGCCCCGAGCGCTCGCAACGCCCGAGTCCACCGCAACGACCTCGCCCGAACCGCCGTCGCCGGAGATCCCCTTCAACACCGTCGTCGCTCCGGTCCGTCCCCGGCCGCACCAAGGGCTTCGTCGAACTCCCCGTGAGCTTAGCCATCTTCCCCTCTCTTCTTTTCTTGCTCCCGAGCCGTGCAGCGACCTCCCGGAGCTCAACCGCACCCACCACCGTGGAGCTCGTCGCCGATGTGCTCCCGGTCACCCTCCGACCACTCCACGGTGTCCATCATGCTCACCGCGTCACGTAGCACCTAACTAGCTACTCCCCGCACCTCACCGACCCCCCTAGCGACAAGTTCGACTTCGGCCGAACTCCGGTGGCCGCCAAAGTCATCGCCGGCGCCAACTCCGGCCACCCCGACCCCAACGGACTCCACCAAGAGCTACGGCTCGTCCTCAGCTCCACTCCGGTGGTCTCCGCGACCCATTTGGTGGCCGAAACGCCCAAAACCACTTCCGCCGCCGCGTCGGGCTCGCCGGCGGCTAAACGCCGGTGCAGCCGACCCGGGTTTGACCACGGGTGGGCCCTGGTTGACTCCCCTGAGTCAATGACAGGTGGGGCCCAGCCCTGTTAACTAATTAGGATTAGTTTAAATTAATTTTAGTTTAATTAATCACACTGACACGCGGGACCCACTATCAGGTTTGACCCGGACGTGTCCCGTTGACCTGCTGATGTCACACTGACGTCAGGCTGACGCAGTAATTGATTTTCTGGATCTAATCTAATATAGGAAATTCCAGAATATAGTTTAAACTTCAAAAATTCATAACTTTTATTCTGTAACTCCAAATCAGACAAATTATATATGAAAAATGATCAGAAAAATCCAATCTATCCATCTGTACTATTTTCATGCATGACTAAACAAGTTAACTTGATGTTTAATGCAGAACAGGGAAAAACACTTTAAAGGACCATGTTTGAGTTGGAAATTTGAATCTTTGATTCAAATTGGTTCAAACCCTTCTGGTCTTAGTTGCATTAGCCCAACACACTCATATTGCCATGTTTCATGCATGCATCATATTGTTGCACATTGTTTGGTGATGGTTGTGTATCGGTGTTCTTTGCGGCAGGATCTGCCTCCGAGGAGTACCGTGATTACCCTAACGAAGAACCGTATCAGTGCATCGAATCATCAGGCAAGCAACCAACCATTTGATCATATCGATACAATCCCATGTTCTCGCTCCTGCTCTCTTTTACTGCATTAAGACAACGCGTTTCAAACTGCTGTGTGTTACGGTAGTTGAACCCATTTCCTCTGCATGACCTGTCATTGCCACAGTAACTAGATGAAACCCACTAGCATGTGTAGGAGTTGTTTGAGCCATATGTATGTGTTGTTCCTACCTTGCTATGCCTGCTATGCTTAGAGTCGTGTCAGGTCTGGTTCATCTGGGTGATGGACTAGAGTGAAATGATTATGTCGGTAATGAAAGTGGTGTGGTGAACATGATTTGGTAAAGGTATCGATGAGAGGCCATGTAGGAGTACATGGTGGGTTGTTTCATTGAAGCCGACCTTAAGCACTGAGATCTGTATGCGTGATTTAAGATTCAGCTACTACCATGCATTGGGCCCGAAACCAATGGACCCTCTTGACTTCTTATTCACCCTAGTTCTCTGTCCAGGAGTTGCAAGTAGTTTCTGGTGTTTGTAGCCTACTGGAGGCCGTGGACAGCGCTGACCGTAGGGGTGGGCTATGATGCGGTAGGTACGTGGCACGGTGTACCGAGTACCCGTTAGGTATCTTGGGAACCCTGTTCACATCGTTTGGGTCTGTGAGCGAAACCTCGGCCGGATCTCCTCATGGATGGAACCCGAATAGGCGATAAACCTGGACTAGAGACTTAGGTGATTAGGTAGGTCGTGGCCGACACCCACGTTGGGCTTCCGCTTGAGGGTTGCCGAGTACATGTCGTGTAAACGATGGTAAGTGGTGAGAGCGTGTATGAAGAAGTACACCCCTGCAGGGTTATCATGATCTATTCGAATAGCCGTGTCCACGGTAAAGGACTACTTGGTTGCCTATACAGTTCATAGACAAGTAAATGGAAACTACTAAAAGCCTCAAGATAAGTGTGAGTGCCGAGTATGGCTCTTCCGTAGGAAGACGGAGGTGGATCCTCGGTAGTGTATTGAAGTGGTGAGTAGTGGACTCGTGTACGCAAAACCATTTCAAGTTGGAGTCTCGTAGGATAGTCTAGCCAAGAGTCAAAGTTGGCTTGCTGCAATAACTCCACCAACCCTACTTGATAATGTGCATGTATGTAGGATCTGATGTAAGTCTTGCTGAGTACCTTTGTACTCATGTTGCTATAATTTACATTTTACATAAGACGCTCCAACCCCTTCTGATGGGTTCTTCGTAGACGTTGACATCAATGAGTAGGCTAAGGCCCATGTGGTGATCCTGAGCTTGTGAAGGACCACGTAGTATAGCTAGGCTTTCCAAGACTCTTGTATTTTACTAGTTGTCTGTACTCAGACAAGTTACTTCCGCTGCTGGTTTGTATGACTGTATGACTTGAATGCTGGGTTGTGTGACCCGTACCTTTGTGTATGTTATGTATGGCTCTCTGAGCCTTAAATAAAGTACTTGTGTCATAGAGTCATGTTGTGATGCCTTGTTGTATTTGCACATATCGAGCATATGGTGTGTATGATTGAAATGCTTGGTATGTGTGGGATCTGACTATCTAGTTGTTTATCCTTAGTAGCCTCTCTTACTGGGAAATGTCTCCTAGTGTTACTACTGAGCCATGGTAGCTTGCTACTGCTCTGGAACACTTAGGCTGGCCGGCATGTGTCCTTCTTCGTTCCTGTGTTTGTCCCTTCGGGGAAATGTCACGCATTGAGTACTGGAGTCCTGTTAGCCCGCTACAGCCCGGTTTACCGGAGTCCTGCTAGCCCAGTGCTACAGCCCGGACCCACTTGCTGATGACCGACACGTTCGTTGCTGGGTCATGGATGCCTGTCCCTGTAAGTCTGTGCCACTTTGGGTTTACGACTAGCCATGTCAGCCCGGGCTCCTTATCATATGGGTACTAGCGACACTATCATATACGTGTGCCAAAAGGCGCAAACGGTCCTGGGCAAAGGTAAAGCGACACCCGTGGGAATACCGTGCGTGAGGCCGCAAAGTGATATGAGGTGTTACATGCTAGACCTATGTGGCATCGAGTCGGGGTCCTGACAGAACGGAATGCATCGTCGTGTTCATCAGGAGGGCTTGGACAGAATAGGCGATGGAAACGAGGCTTGGCGTACAACAGAACGGAGGAAACGACCTTGTGTTTGACCGGCCACGTTCCAAACGGGATCCCGTTCATCGGGAGGGGTCTGGCGTACCGCAAAATGGAGGAATCTGACCTCCTACGATCGAAACGGGGGTCTTGTTGATCGGGAGGGGTGGGGCGTACCGCAAAATGGACGAAACGGACTTGTGTTGGAGCGCTACGGTCGAAACGGGGGTCCTGTTCATCGGGAGGGGTGTGGCGTACTGCAAAATGGGACTCCACGGCTTACTGTTCATCTCCACCGTTGACCTCCTCCAGCCTCCACGGGCTACCGTCGACCTCCTCCAGCCTCCACGGGCTCCTGTTCATCCAGCCTCCACCGCGCGCTACTCCACCAGCTACTGTTCAACCACTCCTCCACGGGCACCCCTTCACCGTCTACTGTTCATCTAGCCCTCCACGGGGTCGTCCTGTTCATCCAGAGGCAACACCACGGGGTCCTGTTCATCCACACCCACT
>NC_041391.1:438590629-438618738 GCF_002162155.2 Triticum dicoccoides | reverse complement strand
CAGTTAGCAGCAGTAGTAAAGGAATCTCTTGATCGGGTTCGTTAACAACCATCGATCAATCGCTCGGGTTTAGTAACGTGTAGCCTGTAGTGCAATCGCTCGGGTTCAGTTAGAGCCCAACGCCTCGCTCGGGTAAAGTTAGAGCCAATGCCTCGCACACACGTGCGTATGTGTACGAGAGAAACGCGCATCGCTCGGCCCCCGACCACCCACCGTAGCTGGGAACTCCCCGAAATTTTCCTCGCCCTCGCTTCTACCATGGTTTTTTCCATCATGGATGTCCCAAAGAATGTCATGCAGCTACGTCTCCGGCCCGCCCAGGACGAAAAGACTGTTTTCTGTCATGATTTTTTGTCATAGAAGTAGGAGCTCACCACATCTATGATGATATCGGGTTGTGTCAGAATTATCGTCATAGAAGTGTCATAAGTATGACAGAAAAAAAATTCGTTCGACCCAAAATGTCACGGGTGTTTCTTTTTTTTGTAGTGTATGGAGGTAATACCCTACTTCCTGCTTGATTGATCTTGATAAATATGAGTATTACAAGAGTTGATCAACCACGAGATCGTAATGGCTAAACCCTAGAAGTCTAGCCTATGATATTATGGTTGTTGGGTTAACCCTAGAAGTCTAAACCCTCCGGTTTATATAGACAGTGGGAGGGACTAGGGTGTGAAAAGTCAGTTACAGACAAAGGAATCTACATATCTGAATCGCCAACCTTGCCTTCCATGCCAAGGAGAGTCCCATCCGGACACGGGACGAAGTCTTCTATCTCGTATCTTCGTAGCCCAACAGTCTCCGAGGACCCCTTAGTCCAGGACTCCCTCACCCACAACGGCCAGATTTGATGGGAGACAACTAGTACATTTTATCCTGACTAAAGTGGTCTTCGCCTACAAAAGCCTCTAGTCATGACGCTGCGGTGGGCTTGGCGATGACCTCTGTCCTGCCATCCTGGCGGTCTTGGTCTTGTTGCACGGGGATGGAAACCCTTGGCTGATTCCTCGGGACTCTGTGTCTGCTGCTTGCCTCCTTTGCACCAAAGAGGAAATTGGTACAGCACGCCCGCCTAGCCTCGATCATCATGGCTCACATCACCTGAGCCTCACGAGGTGAGCCTTGCATAGAAATATCCGCTCCTCAGGAGCCAGCCTGAGGATGCTGATCGTTTTGGAGGTCTTGGTGTCGTCCGCCTCGCGAGGCTTCGCCCCTCATGAGGGTCTTGAGTTGTTGATGTTGAAGGTTGGTTGCACCAGGCCGTCGATGGAGCCGCGTCACGGGCCACAGGCAGGCAAGTCTGGGTACCCCCGTATCCAGAACGCTGACAAGGCTGACCATTCACTTCAAACATCCTCAAGAATACTTTTCACACACTCTCTCTCTCACTCTCCTACACCAAATCTTAGATCCCTAAGGGATTTGAGAGCATTTGAGAGAAGTTGTCAACCCAAGTGATAGATCCACTCCATCCCCTTCTTTGCACCAAAGTAATTCATGCTTTGAGGAAGTCTTGAGCTTTTCTCCATTGTTCTTGTTACTCTTGGAGGTTGGAGACTCCTAGGCGGAAGGAGTCTTTTGGAGAGGAATCGACCATTGTGATTACCCCTGGAAAGTTTGTGACAGTTTGGAGGCCACCTCAAGGTTTACCACTAGTGGTTGAGAAACGCCTTCATTGTGTTGTCTCAAAGGGAGAATAGGGTGAGCCTTCGTGGCGTTGGTGTGCCTTCATGGTAACATCCACCTCTCTAACAGTGACATAGCTTCCCTCCAAGGAAGTGAACATCAGCATACATCCTCTTCTCTTGGAGTGCGGTTATCCCTAACCCTATCTCCCTACTTGTGGTTACTTGTCTCTTACTCTTTACTTATTCCATAATTGTGCTTGCTGACTCACATACTTGAGTTACTTGTTTACCTTGCTTAGCTCTTAGCATCACACCTGCAATTGCTAGGCTCACTTTCATATTCCGCATTATTTTCCTAAAATTGCTAAGTAACAATTAAAATTTGTAATTGTACCTATTCACCCCCCTCTAGGTCCATCTCGATCCCCTCGCCGACTGCTCACCGATCCCACCCCATCTGCCTCCTCCCACAAGGCGCGCCCGCGCATCTCGCTCGCACCCGACGCCCTCGACGTCCACGCTCTCACAAACCCCTAGTCGAATCTCCCCCTCCCCCGCCCAAGAAAAACTTGCCCTATACAAGGCCCTACCTCTCCTCTCTTGGACCCCCTAAACCCTACCCAACTCCCATCGCATCTCGCCGCCACCGCCGTTCACCCTCGCGCTCGCCGCCAGTGAGCCACCCCTTGCCCTCAAACCTTGTCAGACGGATCCCCTCCACCTCGCGCACTCTGCCGACATCTTCTCCTCGCCCAGGAACCACCAACGTCGCCACCTTGAGCAACGTCGCCCATCACCGGAGCTGCAGCTCGTGGGACTCTGCACCGCCTCGCCCTCGTCGTCTCCGTCGTCTCTGAGCTCCACCAACAACACCCCGACGACCCCCTCGATGAGCCGCACCCGCTCGTCCACTTCCCCGTCCTGCCAGATCGCCGAAACCGCCGCACCGCTCGACGTCGATCCCGCCGTCCTCTGTTCGCCGTTGACCACACTTTGTAAGCCACCACCCCCTCCTCCACCGTCTGATCTCCCATCTACGGCCTAGATTAGAATTACGAAGGGGTAGGTTCTTTTAAGTAGATCGGTTAGTGTTCGTTTTATTTTCAGTTTAGTTAGTTTAAATCAAACCGGTAGGTTTTCCGTTATTGTACGCGCTACGTTTTAGTTATTTTATCGCGTGAGCATTAGATAGCTGCAGATCGCCAACCTCCTAGGCCCAGTAGCGCCGTCTGTTTTTTTTCAAGTTGTTTTAAGTTTCTGTTTTTAAAACAGGAAGGTTTCAATTTTGTAGAATCTATTTCTCCTAGGTTTTTTAACATTTTCTAGTGATTCTTTTTGCTCTAGTTTGGAAATTTCCCAAAGTGTCGCTAGATATAATTTTTGTCCAGGTCTGAAGTTTCAGAATTTTGTTTGCATGAGTTTTGTTCAAACCACTCTTTTTGCTATAACTAGAGCTAGGATTAATATTTTTAGACATTTCTTTTTGCTACTATTTTCTTGTGACCTTAGCTATTAGTAGGTATAGTTTAGGAATTTTTACAATTAATTCAAAATTATTTTAGCACGAAAAAGTATTGTTTTGCTTTTTATCACCTTTGTTACTATTTATTTTATTTCCAATAGTTTTAAAATTATTTTATTTTTGTTCTTTTGATGTGTTCAGATTACTTCTGTGGATCAACAATAGAAATTTATTTTATGGCAAAAAAAAATTTGTAGCTTGTTCTCTTTTGTTTTACTAGGAAACCCGTTTTAAGCCTATTAGGAGTTTCATAAAAGGTTTTAAAACGTTTCTTTTTGCATAAAATTTATTTGTTGTTTTCTTTTCTGTTATTTAATAAAAACCTTATTTTCTTTCTGTTGAGGAAAGTTTTAGTAGTAGAAAACTATTTTTATAGCTTGTTTCACTAGAAGTTAAAAAACTTGTATTGATTTTATGACTTTCTTTGGTTTTGTTTTGATTGCCATTTACTAAGTTTACTTGCTATTATGTTAGCATATTGTATGATAGTATGCTTATTATGCTTTGTTTGTTTCGATAGAATTCACGGAGTGCGAGGTAGCTTTCGATCATTGTGTCAGCTGAGCTTAACGCTTCTACGTTAAAGCGCAAGCAAGAAAAATAGAAGTTTATGAATAAGTAAGTCTTTCTTTTTCAGCCAAGGTCCTATTTTCGTTCTTCATGACTTCAAAGCTGCTGATCTTTATCAATTCTGGACCAGGCAGGAGATTCTTTAACTCCAAAGCCATTGCGCAGGTCTGTTGTGAGCTCTAAGATCACATCTTTAGAATAAAATCTTGTTAGAAAAGGAAATCCAAGCTTTTTCTCTCGGCTTTCTACAACTTCCGCCTTCAGCTTAACACCAATGGTCTGTTCTGGGTTCCAAACTTGGCAACTAAACACGAGGGTTGCGCTCGTTGCGAGACTTAACCCAACACCTTACGGCACAAATCCGAGAAGCTGGGCTTAGGGTGCGCCTCTTGTGGTTGTTAGCTTGATTTATCAACTCGACCTTTCGCATGAAGGAAGGTCCATATACCCCCGCTGAATCCATGAGCAGGTAAGAGACAACCTGGCGAACTAAAACATATGGCAATGCATTCAGTGAGTCTGCTTCTAGAAGAGTTGCCTAAGAGTTGCATTCATGGAAAGGGATTCATAGATACACATTCAGTGGGAACCTTGATTTCGTTTGGAAGTTCATTACGAGAGTAACAAAGAAAAAATAACATCGCTTCCAGATATTGGAGCCAGACAAAGATAAGACTCCACGGTGGAGTAGGGGAACAGACTCGTGAAGGAAATCATTAGGATGGGAAGCGGCCTAGAAGGTTCTTAAAGATAGGTGACAGCTGTGAAAACCAAGTTTAGTCGACTTGTCGGCACCAACTACATTTAGATAACCACGTCACTACTAGGCAGCGTGTGGAATGACCGAGAGACCCTGCATAGCTCTAAAATGGTTTCAACCTTTCCTCGACCTCATGGAATGCTTTTCTTCTCCTGATTTTCTGATCCAAATCCTAAACTGGAAAAGCTACATCTTAATTTATTTGTATCTTTGGACCTTTCAATGAGCACATTTGCATTGTGGACAAGGAATAGAACTGCTTTGCTATTAAATGGAGGTGGCGAGTTAGTAGCAGTAGCTGGCAAAGTAGCTTTGTCAGGATAATGATATGGATTGTGAATGATTGACTTAATAATAGGGATTACTTTGGTAGTGAGCTCTGCCCTAGAGAATGAAGACTCCAAGCAGCATCTCAGTCATGATACTTTCCTTCTCGAGAGACGATGCAACACAATCCTTAGAAAGCATACCTAGATTAAAAGAACACTCTTAAACGGCAGCACCTGAGTGCAACTTCGAGCAAAGAAAGCTTTATTTTGGTTCTGCTTCTTGCTCTAAGCAAAAAGACTTGTAAAAAATCGCCAGTTGCACTTCTATACGTCTTCGTCATGATCACTTAGAGCCCCTTTTCCATCAATACGTACTCCCAAGGTGTCGACCACATGGTATCAACGCTTTTGGTTCAATTATGGAAGTACGATGTACTGGACTTGCACCGTTCCTCAAACCAATCATATACTTTATTGAGATAGGTAACTAACTGGAGTCTCCCTCTAAGAGTTGTATATGAAAAGTTCATCTTGAAAATAGGGCTCTGGCAGGGTTCTGGGTACTGGCCCAAACCAATGCCAATAGGTCGTAGGGGTTGTATTCTTAGACCTGCTAGGCGGGTGGAACCATCTTCCTGGGTATGGGGCTCTTTTTCAACCCCTAAGGACTGATTTTTCTTTGAACGTCAATCTCGCAGGAATTTTGATTGGAAGTGCGAATAAGAACACTTGAAACCAGACACCAAACCATAAATGCTTCGCCTGGACTTCTCCATTCCAGACTCGTATCTAGACCCTTGTGGTCGATAGCCAGTTGCTTGGGGGCGGGGGTGTGCCACTAGAAAGCGGGCTTTTTTTCTTCAAACTCTGTTACCCTATCACTCCTCGATAAGTGTCAATTGCCGAAAATACTAAGCCTACTAAAGGGGTGTTTAATCACCTATCCCTATTCCCTCAATCGATGGGGGATTCACTGCAAATACTACTCTGGCTCATTATTGCCTTGACAATGGCCTACTTCTAGGCGCGATCATCCCGCATGCCATAAAAAGACTTCTTTTTATGGCCCGGATCTTCCAATATTTTTAGAAACTAGTTCACTGTGCGCCCCACCCCGTCATTAGTCCTGGACTAATTGGAAAAGTTTAAGCTATAAATCCAGCGTGGGGTGCAGAAGGTTTTGATCCTTTTGGGATGACAGAAAAACTTTTTGTCCAAACACTAATTGGTCGTCTACTAGCCAATATGACTTTACCTGGCACTAGCAGCTTTATCGGGGAATTTCTAATCTTAGTAAGAGCTTTCCAATCAATAGGGCAAAGAGTTCTTTGCATGATCTCATCGTGATAAGCTTATCACCAAATGTCCCTTCTATTAAGAAGGCCTCCCGGCCGTGACGCTTATCCAGGGGATGTTTTTTATTTGCGGAACCACAAGAATCCTTAGAATGGGATTCCAACTCAGCATAGTCGGCAGCTTACTTTTGACTGAAACATTTACGTCCTTGGTAAGACACGAGGAGGGAGGCAAGATTTTCACTCATTCATTAAGTAAGTGCCTGTGGTGAGACCCACAACAAATGAAGGAGGTGGAGGGAGACCAAAGAAGGAAGAATTGTCTTTTTCTGTTTTGCGAGCATTAGGTTAAAATCCTGCACCAGGTTTTCCAGGCAGAACAGTTCTGGGCCCTTGCTAAAGTGCATAGCTCCTTGGTCCTCTTGGGTCCTGTATTCGTCTTCTGGGGTCTCATATTCCTCTTCTGAGTCTTCCACTCAGTGGATGTTCAGCCAAAGACTCTAGCCCGAGATTCTTTTGATGTCGCAAAGTAGAAACCAAGGAATTTAACCGCCTTGCAACTTGGCTTCTGCACACAATAATTGGAGAGTAGAATTGGAGCAAAGCCATGAGCTGGCATCCAAATCCTTCTCCAATTCCTGAAGTGGCAGTGGAAGCAGAACAGAACCCTCCTTCTTTTGATTGGGAGGGACATTGCCTGACGCACTACCAAGGCTTCAGCTAGTTCTGGTGCCGCGACCTCACTCAGTAAGATGCTCCTTGCATGTAGCCAAGCGGGTTCTGACCTCTCTCTCTTTTAGAGGAAAGTTCTCTACAAAAGTCCCAGTATTTGATAAACATGCATTGATCAATATATCTCTTCCTCCATAAGAGTAATGTTTGAACTGTTCACTTGAGGGTAGTGGGGAGTGACCCGCACGACGGGCAATTAGCTCAATGGTAGAGCACACCCCTGATAATTGCATCATTGTGTCTGGGCTGTGAGGGCTCTCAGCCACATGGATAGTTCAATATGCTCATGAGTGCCTGACCCGAAGAACTAATGAACAGTGTGATTGATCAGACAAGTACCAAGGAGCAAGAAAACTCGTTTTCTTTCGCGCTTCCCCTAGCGTGGGTAGTAGTTTGATAGAGAGTTCACCTTCCAAGTAATATTTTCTCCTACTAAGTAAGATTCTTAAGCTTAATAATCCCAAAGTCAGAAGTATAAGTACTACGCTATCGATTAGGTTTTTCTACTTAATTCGACGAGATCAATTAAAGTAAAGTGGGTATAACTTGAATTTGTGGTGACTATACAAATCAACCCAGGACTAGAAACTAGACAATAGCAAAAGGTCGAGTCGAGAAAGACGTAAGGGCCAGGTCAGAGGTGGAACAGACTTTCAAAGCATTTCCATTCCGGAGCATCTTAATCTTAAGTTTCATGTTTATCAAAGAAAATTCCATTATCTGCTCACTCTTTTTAAAAAATGGCTGATTGCTATCGATTTGATGATCCCTATAGGGCGTGGTCACCGAGAGTATTGACCAAGTCGCTCACTAATTGATCTTTACATGTTCTTGATATTGATTGAGTTGGAGGGAGTCAGAGACTAGCATGGAAGAAACTATTCCTCCTCCTTTTGCTTACAATCACCTCACTTTGCTTATAAGAAGATAATAGTGCTTGTGAATGCCTCTTGAGAAGCTTAGGTCATACATTTCCAACACCGAGTGGTCATTTATGGGCCTTAGCTGGTGATCCGGGCTATTTCCCTCGGGAACATGAAGTTGAAATCGCTAGTAATTGCGGTTCTCCCATTAATGCGGTACATGAGCTAGGTTCAGACGGGTTGACCACTAATCTATAAAAAGTAATAAGGTTGACCACCTGATAAACCATGATGTGGAACTTTTTTCCACCTTCCTTGAAAGGGGAGGAGAAACTAGTTGCAAAAAATCTGTAGTTAACCATGAATTTAGTTCGTCATTGTTAATATGATTGTGTTTTTGTGTCAACAACCCCCTTTGTGTCCGGGCTTCCTTTTTGAATGGCAATTCCAAAAAAAGAGGGGATGTCTTAAGAGAGGGATCACATGCATTGAAGCAATAACATTTCATGAGCTTGCAGGGGGTGGGGCTAGATTCTACCCCGAGTCAACAATGCACCCGATCGCGAGCCTTATATGAGTTTCATAGTGAGCCTGCCCTGTTTCAAGAATGTGCCTTCTAAACAAAATCTAAAAGGTAGGAAGGAGAATACCTGGTGATTGAAGCTAATACATGGGCTACAAAACATAGTGGGGAGGGGGTAGAGGGCCTGCCTGGGTCACCACCAGTCCATCGTCGTAGCCAACTTATCATTCCAATGAGAGGTTGAAGCAAAAAAGGAGAATTCCCGAATGCCTACCGACATTCAGATAAGGTGCATATCCATCAAAAACTGAAAAAAAGATAAAACAACTTTCTTATTGTCAAGTAGTAAACCATAGCCTAATTGACTGCAAGTTGAATAAGCTATGACCCTCTTTAGATCGTTCTTAGAGATGCTTCTTCCTCTTCAAGTTGGAAGTGCAAGAAGAAATGTGGTAAATAGGAGCTCCATCCTTTATCTCTTTTTTCTCTAAGAAAGGAACAATAAATAGCTCACGTGGGATAGAGATTTGCGGTAAACGAGCCATAGCCTCTAAAGAGTGCCAAAATATCCTCTGCATCATATTCGGCTTGGCAATGTACACGCGTACGCACGCGGGCGATTTCCTCCCTTGCGCATGTGCGATTTGACCATTTTTTAATCCGTACTGTAGTAGCTCTTTGGTTAGGTATTCGTCCGGAATTGTTAAAGAATGAAGGTACCCCATTGACTATGTCAGGTAATGCCGTCGAGGAATCTCCTTGCCGCCCTAGAAGTTTGAGAACGTGCTCGGCCATTTTGGAGTCTGTTTAGGAGCTCCTTTAGCGTTCGGGGACCATTTTCCGCTTTTTTCTGCCACGAGTTGGTGGGCTATTTCACCGACTGTCAATTCTCCTTTGTATCTACCAAAGACAATTTTTCTTCCTTCCCTTTGATACTCCTTCGGTACTAGTTGGCTAAGAGTTCGGTAGCGTTGAAATTGGATCAGAGATGTTAGGTTTAGGCTAAACTGTCATGGTGTTTGGGTGGCCCATCACAAGCCAAGGATAGCGCTGCGCTCCCCCCGAAGAAGCCGCAACCTGCACTAAAATAGTGCTTTACCCCTAGATCTCGAGTCAACTGCTGTGCCTCAATGCATTTCGGGAAGAACCACTTGTCTGAGAGATTATCAAGCACCTCAGGGTTGTGAGAAATCCATCTCCAAAACCAAGGCCGGAGCATCACCTTGAATTCAAAAAGCCAGTCCTTCGGGCTGCTTTGTAGATATCCTCTCAATCCAGTTGGAAGAAGAAGCTTATATATCCCAATCCATCGAGCCTAAGTCCCCTTCCAATTAGATTCATAAACACCTAACATAAAGGATCTCATCGAATACTAGTAAATGCTTTCCAAGAGAACCCAACTGCACAGCACCATCGCAAAGATTTCTTCGTAACTCAATTAGTCTCACTCAAGAAAAAAGGTGTGAAAGCAAGTCAAGCAGTGCCAGATGATGATAAAATAGCAGTTTTGAATTACACGTTCCAGCCTGCATTGTGCCAGCAGATCCCACCCCCAATTTCTTCTATCCTAGATTTTCACTACATTCTTTGGGATACCGAAATTGGATTTCCTTATTGATCCATATGTCGCTTTGACTTTACTTTTTCCTCTAACAAAGCTAATGCCGAATTAAAGACCTTAAACAGAAAGACACAGGAGGTGGCGAAAACAAAGGTGGAACAAAAAGCTCTAGATGGATTTTGGAGTCTTTGTGCGAGCCGTATGCGGTGAGAGTCACATGTACGGTAAGGAGAGGAGTTCACGAAAGCATGTTGGGCAAAGGAATAAAACATGTTTCATTCCCCTCCCTAATCTTTGAAATTTGAACTGTACACTAGCATTTTGTCATGGAAGTTAGTGAAATAATGTACTATGAGAGCTGGTCCAGGGGCTAGTTCGGCTAGAGAATGGAATTTACGAAATCCCCTCATCTTTCTAGACCAAGAGGTACCGGATTCTCTTTCAGATAGGCCCTGCAAGGCGAAGAAAGGCTGAAATGCCAAGGGACCTCTGCACTTGACTTTAGAAGGGCAAAACCTTCATGACCGAATTTGAGTTGTTGTTATGGTAAGTTAACACGGTTCGAAAAGTTGGTAACTTACTTATCCTTGAGCCGGTTAACTATATCCTATGAAGTGAAGACTCCTTTATTTCTTGCCTGCAATCCGAACTGAGGATGGGTTTTTGGAGTTAGCTCACTGGCATTCCTTTCGAGTTGTGCCCCCAATCAAGGGGACCCGTCTCTCCAGTCAACCAGGAAGATGGATTTAAGGCGATTCCTTTCACACCGCTGGCAAATTCCACCATTTCTCCCATTTTACTCAATCAAGAAACAAGATCGGATGTGATTCCTGGTCATCTCCATTTTAGTGAGCAAGATCAGATTCTTCCCTTTGTTTGATTGAGCGATGCTGAATCTTTATAGCACATTTACTTGTCTTCCTAAAAGCTCTTGCAATGCAAGACATGTTTTTCCAGTTTGTCTGTCCCCGATTATAAGTTCTCATTGACCACGGCGCGAGCGATTTCCTCCCTTGCGTGTGCGTGATTTCTCCCTCATAGAATAGGGGCCCATTCCAATCTTGTCTAACTTTGCTAACTTCCCCTTAATACTTGATACTTGATTTATGACTTCCTCTACCTAGACCCACACCTACTTTGAATTTAACTTTCTTCTCGAGCGAAGGAAGGATCTGCCGGTGGCGTTTTCGGTAAAGGGGGAATCTCCTGCACTTATCTACTTTTAACGTCTAATTAGAGCATGGAATCATTCACTGGAAAAGGCAAATACTGAAAATACAGTACTTATCTCTTGATCAGGAAGTACCAGCTCCCCCAGATTCAGAAAAAGGGAGGAAGAGGGCCTCCTATGGTGTGGTCAAACCCGTGGGCGGAGTCGAAAGTTTGAGCGCAAGGGTGCCAAATGTATTTCCCTGATTAAGATTTCCGTAAAGTACTACACTCGATCCTAGATACGTCTCCATCATATCTACTTTTCCAAACTCTTTTGCCCTTGTTTTGGACTCTAATTTGCATGATTTGAATGGAACTAAACCGGACTGATGCTGATGTCAGCAAAATTGTGTTGGTATTATTTTTGTGCAGAAATAAAAGTTCTTCGAATGACCTGGAAATTTACGGAGAATATATTTGGAATAAAAAAAATATTGGCGAAAGAATCAACCAGAGGGGAACCACCTGCTGACCACAAGGGTAGAGGGCGCGCCCCCTACCTTGTGGGTCCCCAGAGATAAGGATTCACGCCCGAGGAGAAAAAACTAGAGATAAGGATTCATCGTGTTTTACGATACGAAGCCGCCGCCGCCTCCCGTTCTTCATCAGGAGGGCTGATCTGGAGTCTGTTTGAGGCTCCGGAGAGGGGGATCCGCCATCGTCATCATCACCAACCTTCCTCCATCACCAATTTCATGATGCTCACCGCCGTGCATGAGTAATTCCATCGTAGGCTTGCTGGACTGTGATGGGTTGGATAAGATTTATCATGTAATCATGTTAGTTTTGTTAGGGCTTGATCCCTAGTATCCAGTATGTTCTGAGATTGATGTTGCTATGACTTTGCTATGCTTAATGCTTGTCACTAGGGCCCGAGTGCCATGATTTCAGACATGAACCTATTATGTTTTCATGAATATATTTGTGTTCTTGATCCTATCTTGCAAGTTATAGACACCTATTACGAGTAATGATCCGCATACCCCAAGGTGACAATAATTGGGATTCTTTCCGGTGATTACCGTAGTTTGAGGAGTTCATGTATTCACTGAGTGCTAATGCTTTGGTCTTGTTCTCTATTAAAAGGAGGCCTTGATATCCCTTAGTTTCCATTAGGACCCCGCTACCACGAGAGGGTAGGACAAAAGATGTCATGGAAGTTCTTTTCCATAAGCACGTATGACTATATTTGGAATAAATGCCTACATTATATTGCTGAATTGGAGCTAGTTCCGTGTCAACCTAGGTTATAACTGTTGCATGATGAATGCCACCTGACATAATTATTCATCATCGATCCATTGCCTATGAGCTCTTCACATATTGATATTTTCTACGTTACTCTGTCGTTGCCACCGTTACGATTGCTACAAAACTGCTACTATTACTTTTGCCTCTGTTATCATTACTTCCATACTACTTTGCTAAAGATATTAAGTCTTTCAGGTGTGGTTGAATTTACAACTCATCTGCTAAAACTTGGGAATATTCTCTGGCTCCCCACGTGTCGAATCAATAAATTTGGGTTGAATACTCTACCCTAAAAAATGGTTGCGATCCCCTATACTTGTGGGTTATCAAGACCTTTTTGTGGCGCCGTTGCCGGGGAGCATAGCTCTATTCTCTGAGTCACATGGGATTTATAACTGTTGATCACTATGAGGAATTTGAAAGATACTAGAACCAAGAATTTTTTTCCTCTACTAGGAGGGGAGGTAAGGAACTTCCATCTAGCTCTGCACTTGATTCACCTTCTATTTTGAGAAATCTTGCAACAACTACACATGCTATTGATTCTGATATGTCGCATGTTATTGATGATGCTAGTTCTGCTATAAATGATGCTTATTATGCTACTACTTTGCTTCATAAAACTGTGCCACTGGGTGAATTAATTGATGAACATCTTGCTAGAGTTAGAACTATTGATTATGTTGAACATGATGAAATTATTGAAACTGAAAACTTTGAAACACCGCACAAAACTAGCTCCCCTATATATGAACTTCCTGTTATGCCTGAGGGTTATGTTATGGATGGATAGGTAGCTAGGGACTTTCCTGCTTGTAAGGATAGAGATGATCTTAAGAAATTGTTATGCATGTGGAAAGAAAAGTCTTTGAATGCTAGAATGCAATATGATCCTAAGTTTTCTACTTCACCTATCTTCATTCCTGATAAGGATTATGAATTCTCTGTCGATCCTGAGTTAATTACTTTGGTTGAATCTGATCCTTTCCATGGTTATGAATCTGAAACTGTTGTGGTACATCTTACTAAATTGAATGATATAGCCAACCTATTTGCTCATGAGGAGAAAATTCACTATTACCATATTCTTAAGTTGTTTCCTTTCTTGTTAAAGGGTGATGCTAAGTCATGGTTTAATTCTCTTGCTCCTCGTTGTGTGCGTAGTCCCCAGATATGATTTACTACTTCTCTAAAAAATATTTCCCTGCTCAAAAGAAACACACTGCTTTAAAGGAAATATTTAACTTTGTGCAAATTGAAGAAGAGAGTCTCCCACAAGCTTGGTAGAGGCTTCTCCAATTACTTAATGCTGCCTGATCACCCTCTCAAGAAAAATGAAATACTAGATATCTTTTATAATGGACTAACCATTGCTTCTAGGGACCACCAAGATAGTTGTGCTGGTTGTGTTTTCAGGGAATGAACTGTTGAACAAGCTGAATTGCTATTGAATAATATATTGAGTAATGATAATGATTGTAAACTTCATGAACCAATTCATAAGCCAACTCCCAAGAAAAGAGGTATTCTATTTCTTAGTCCTGAAGATATGCAAGAGGAAAAGAAATCTATGAAATAAAAAGGTATTAAAGTTGAAGATGTTAAGAATTTACCACCAGGTCCTGATAACCCAACAGAGGTAGTAGAGGTAAATTCTCTCTATAGATTTGATGAAGGTGATATTCCTCATAATAAGTCTGCTAGTCAATGCTTGGATGACTTTGATAACTTTATTGTCAAACAAGAAAAAATCAATGCTTATGTTAGTGGACAATTGAAACGTAGTGTTTACATGCTTGACTGCTTGGGTGATTACATGAGTAGAACTATTAGTGATCTTATGATTATTATTAAGCATGCTTACATGGTGAAAACTCACGTAGAACAAGTATTTAAGGCACATAATGATTTGCTCAATGAGTTGAATAGTAAGAACAATGATAATGTTGTTAGGGTTATCTCTAGAGGTGTTAAAATGACCCAGGGACCTTTGTATCTCGAGGGCCATCCTAAGAGAATTGAGAAAGATTTTCAGAGAATTAATACTTACGCACCTAGTCCTTTAAAAAGGAAAAAGAAAGGTGATAGGACTTTGCCTGCTTCTAGTGAACCTGTTATAGACACGCTTGAGAATCCAAATGATATTTATATTTCTGATGTTGAGACACAACCTGGTGATGAACATGAACCTAGTGTTAATGTTAATGATGATGTTCATGTTGATGTTCAACCTAGTAATGATAATAATGTGGAGGTAGAACCTGCTGGTGATCTTGATAACCCACAATCTAGGAATGAACGTTATGATAAGAGAGACTTCATTGCTAGGAAACATGGTAGAGAAAGAGAACCATGGGTTCAGAAACCCATGCCCTTTCCTCCTAAACCATCCAAGAAAAAGGACGACGAGGATTTTGAGTGCTTTGTTGAAATGCTTAGACCTGTCTTTTTTGCGTATGCATTTGACTGATATTCTAAAAATGTCTCCTTGTGCTAAGTATATGAAAGATATTGTTACAAATAAAAGAAAGATATCAGAAGCTAAAACTTCCACATTGCTTGCTAATTACATTTCTAAGGGTGAAATACCAAAGAAACTAGGAGACCCAAGAATACCAACTATACCATGCTCCATTAAAAGAAACTACATTAAAACTGCTTTATGTGATTTGGGAGCCGGTGTTAGTGTTATGCCTTTCTCTTTGTATCATAGACTTGAATTGGACACCTACTGAAATGTCTTTACAAATGGCTAACAAATCAACTGCTATACCCATCAGTATTTGTGAGGATGTGCCTGTTGTGGTTGCAAACGTTACTATCTTAACGGACTTTGTTATGTTTTATATACCCGTGGACGACAGTATGTCGATCATCCTTGGTAGACTCTTTTTGTATACAGGGGCTGTTATTGATTGCAACAAGGGCAATGTCACTTTCCATGTTAACGATAATGAGCATACGGTACATTTTCCGAAGAAACAACCTCAAGTGAATAATATCAATTCTACTCGAAAATTTTCAACAATTACTATTGGAGGTTTTGAATTCCCTCTTCCTATTTTCAAAAAGAAATATGATATTCTTATTGTTGTAGGTGCATATCCCCATTGAGGTAACCTAGTGTTATTCGAAAATTCACCATTTTCATGTCATTCAGAAGAGGTTTGTTAATAAGACTTGATCAACCTTGTTAATGGATTCCTTTTGATGGGCATGAGATGGATGAATTTAGAAAGCACAACTTTCTGTACCTACCTTTTACTTTCTTATTTAGAATAAATAAAGCAAAAATAGCATTATCCTTCTATTTTACGAATTATTCGTGCAATGAAAAATGTCCCGAATATAAAAGTTCTCCCAATGCCCTGAAAATTTAGTATGATTTTTTATAGATTATTTTAGAATTTTTGGCACTAAGAATGCCACAGGGGGCAGCACTAGTGGGACACAAGGGTGGAGGGGGCGCCCTCCCACTAGGCGCGCCCCTGCCTTGTAGGTCCCACGTGGGTCCCCCTCACTTATTCCAGCACCCATCCACTTCGTCTCCCTATAGAAAAAATCATCCTGTTTCTCAAACCCGTGTTCTAGCTCATCTTGCAGCCATTATCGATCTCCTTGTACAAAGATCCATTTGCAAAACTGTTTTGGAGGATTGTTCTTCGGTATGTGACTCCTCCAATGGTACAATTAGTTTTTGTTCTAGTGCTATATTTATTGCAATTTTTTTCTGTTGTGGTGACCTTGTTCTTGAGCTCTCATGTCAAATTTATATGGTCCAAAGTAGTTTTGATGCATGATATAGCTTCTAGACACTTGTAGGAAAAGTTGCTATCAATTTTGTTGAGTTTGGTTCATTGTTATTTTGAGTCACTAAAAATTTCAGAATTTTTTCAGAGGAAGAAAAATGTGTAGGATGATATACCAAGATCCTTCCTCAAGGAAGGAAGCCCCAAGGCTTGCGATACATGAGCTGGACCATGAACCACCAAGGGAAGCTCAAGTTCAGCTTTGCGAATGTCCATTGGATCAATTCATGACTCATGCAGGTTTCAAGGAGGAATTTGATGCGTACATACACAATGCTGATCCGGAGGACTTCATGTTAGATAAGTGCCGACAGTACTACCACCTCACTGATTCATTCATGCAAAGATTTAAGTTTACATTCCAGCGCAATACTCTTACTATTTTATTTGATCTTTATGATAAATCATACACCATGGACCTTGAAGATTTGGTCTTGTATTCACTAAGTGCTAATGCTTTGGTCTTGTTCTCTATTAAAAGGATGCCTTAATATCCCTTAGTTTCCATTAGGACCCCGCTGCCACGGGAGGGTAGGACAAAAGATGTCATGCAAGTTCTTTTCCAAAAGCACGTATGACTATATTCAGAAGACATGCCTACATTTTATTAATGAACTGGAGCTAGTTCTGTGTCACCCTATGTTATAACTGTTGCATGATGAATGCCATCCGACATAATTATCCATCATTGATACATTGCCTATGAGCTCTTCACATATTGATCTTTGCTATGTTACTTTGCGGTTGCCACTATTACAATTGCTACAAATTTGCTACTGTTAGTTTTGCCTCTGTTACCGTTACTTCCATACTACTTTCCTACTAAATACTTTGCAACATATATTAAGTCTTGCAGGTGTAGTTGAATTGACAACTCGACTTCTAACACTTGAGAATATTCTTTGCCTCCCCTTGTGTCGAATCCGTAAATTTTGGTTGAATACTCTACCCCCAAAAACTGTTGTGATCCCCTATACTTGTGGGTTATCACTCCCCTGCTCGTTCAAAGTATTCCACTCGCTAGGATCTGAAAAACAGTCAAGCTTTCTTCGATCCTTCCTAGTTCCCCGAGCTTGCACCCGCTCCAAAAAGAAAAAAAGAAAGGTTTAATCATTTCACTTTGAAAGGAAAGCTAGCTATATGAGATCGAAATCACTCTATCTACGAATGATACATCTCCAACGTATCTATCATTTATGATGTATTCATGCTATCATATTATCCATCGTACAAGTTTTATATGCCTTTATATGCTATTTTATATGATTTTTTGGACTAACCTATTAACCTAGAGCCCAGTGCTAGTTTCTATTTTTTCCTTGTTTGTTTTACAGAAAAGGAATACCAAACGGAGTCCAATTGACGTGACAATTTTTGATGATTTTTTATGGACCAAAATAAGCCCCTGGAGTAAAAGAGTTGGGTCAGAAGAGTCCCGGGCTGTCCACGAGGGTGGGGGCGCGCCCACGCCCCCTGGGCGTGGGACCCTATCTCGTGGATGATCCGGAGGCCTCCCTGACGTGAGACCGACGCCAAAAATTCCTATAAATACATAAACCTCCAGAAAATAACCTAGATCGGAAGGTCCGCTTCTACAAGCCTCTGTAGCCACGAGAAATCAATCTAGGCCCTCTCTAGCAACCTGCCAGAGGAGGCCATCATCACCGGAGGCCATGGAGGACGATCCCGGAGGGGCCATCATTGCCATGAAGGCCAAGGACCAGAGGGAGAACCTCTACCCATCCAGGGGGAGGCCATGGAGGAGGAAGCACAAGGGGGAGGACCTCTCCTCCTCTCTCTCGGTGGCGCTGGAGTGCCATCGGGAGGGGAATCATTTCCGCGGTGATTGTCTTCATCAACATCACCATCATCATCACCATCCTCATCTCTTTTACGCGGTCCACTCTCCCGCACCCCGCTGTAATCCCTACTTGAACATGGTGCTTTATGCCACATATTATGATCCAATGATGTGTTGCAATCCTATGATGTTTTGAGTAGATATCTTTTGTCCTTGGGTTGCTTGATGATCTAGATTGGTACGAGTTGTATGTTTTATTTTGGTGCTGTCCTATTGTGCCCTCCGTGTCGCGCACGCATGAGGGATTCTCGCTGTAGGGTGTTGCAATAAGTTCACGATTCACTTATAGTGGGTTGCTTGAATGACAGAAGCATAAACCCGAGTAAGGGGGTTGTGGCGTATGGGAGAAAGGGGACTTGATGCTTTAATGCTATGGTTGGGTTTTACCTTAATGATCTTTAGTAGTTGCGGATGCTTTCTAGAGTTCCAATCATAAGTGCATATGATCCAAGAAGAGAAAGTATGTTAGCTTATGGCTCTCCCTCATATGAAACTACAATGACGACTAACGGTCTTGTTAACAATTCCCTAGGATAATTCCGCACACCGATCTGTCATTATTCCACACTCGCTATTTATAATATTTAGTAATATATTCTAACTTTATGATAACATCACCTACTTTTATATTTTAGCTCTCCGATATCATGCAAAGTTATCCTCTTCATACCCACAACATAGTTTTATTTCTCGTATCTAGTTGGAAGCAAACGCTCGGTGTACGTTGAGTCGTATCAGTGGCAGATAGGACTTGAGAGAATATTGATCTTACCTTTAGCTCCTTGTGGGTTCGACACTCCATACTTATCACTTCCACCTTTGGCAATTGCTATGATGATTCCCTACACTTGGGGATTATCAACGAACACTTCCCCATTCTTTGAACCTGAAACAAGGGAGTACGAGCTAGGGGGATCAAGCTACCCAATTTAATTACCAGACAAAATGCTAGTCGTCTTTCATATAGAGCCATTGAAGCAGGACAATAGTGATCCGGGACTCCCGTGTGGAATGGCGTTTCTTTTCCCTTCGTGGTTAGTTTCGGTTCAAATTACAAATTCATAGTCGAACTAAGGACAAGTTTCTGGAGTTAGCTCACCCTCGCGAGTGAATCAGGTTGAAAGTGAAAGTCACCAAAAAGTGGAGCCAGGGTAGCTGCAATAGAGAAATCATGCCTCAAGCCCAAAACTCTTCCTGCCTACTTCCAAGTCAAGCACATTAGAGTTTGGGCTTAGCAGGACAGGCGTTTCATTCACATGACCTCAACCAATTCGTGCAACATCTTATTCAGGATCTCAGTGCTCCCAAAAGTTGTCCATTCCTTCAACACTGATGGACTCAGAGTGGCATAACCCATTTAGAATAATTCATTCGTGTAGCCGGAGCAGCAAACCTTCATAGAAAAGGGATAGAAAGTTAGATCTACATGGGATCTCACCTGAATTGCCCCATCTATCCTCCTGAGGAGAGGTTTAAAAGCACCAAATGTTTTGACTTATTAAGGTAAATATGAAGTAAGAGCATGATATTGAAGACCCAACTCTGAATTTCAGAACCTTCTCCTCAACATCTGGAATTACTTCTTTCAACACGTACAGACGAGGCATTCCATGACTTGAGTGATGAATGGTCATGTGCTACAGGCTTCTGATTCTCTTTTTTTTCTAATTCACATTGGTCTTTCTCTCTAAAATACTTTATGAAGTTAAGGGGCAAAGAGAACGCACTTTCTCTACTGAGAAAGCGAATGGTCAGTGCGAGGGCTTGACGTCTCATGGCTCGCTCAGTTCGCTCGCGGAGTTCAGCGGGTTCGAAGGCTGAAGCTCTTCTTGCAAGTATCAACAACGGTCGATAAAAGTCACTTCATTAACTTGTTAAATAATGTACACTCTGAATGTACTCGAAGGTTCGGCTGGATCACCTCCTTCTTAGGGAGACCTAATGCATTCTCAAGCAGCAGTCAAATTGACCTTCCCTGCCCTTACCAAAAAAGAAATTAAGTGCTCTTTTAAGTATTTCTAGCGGACCTGCCATGGAAGATCTTTGGTATTCCTGATACGTCCATTTTGTATCATGCTTTTATATTTATATTTATTGCATTATGGGCTATTATTACACATTATATCACAGTACTTATGCCTATTCTCTCTTATTTTATAAGGTTTACATGAAGAGGGAGAATGCCGGCAACTGGAATTCTGGACTGGAAAAGAGCAAATATTAGAGACCTATTCTTTAAAACTCCAAAAGTCCTGAAACTTCACGGAGCTTATTTTTAGAATATATAAAAAATATTGGGCAAAGAAAGCACCAGAGGGGGGCCACCAGCCAGCCAGAAGGGTGGAGGGCGCGCCCTACCCCCCTGGGTGCGCTCCCGACCTTGTGGGGCCCTTGGAAGGCCTCTGGTGCCCATCTTTGGCTATATGGTGTGTTTTTACCTGGAAAAAATCAGACGGAAGCTTTCAGGACGAAGCACCACCGTCTTGAGGCGGAACCTGGGCAGAACCAATCTAGGGCTCCGACGGAGCTGTGCTGCCGGGGAAACATCCCTCTGGGAGGGGGAAATCATCGCCATCGTCATCACCATCGATCCCCAAATCGGAAGGGGTCAATATCCATCAACATCTTCACCAGCACCATCTCCTCTCAAACCCTAGTTCATCTCTTGTATTCGATCTTGGTCCCAAAACCTCAGATTGGTACCTATGGGTTGCTAGTAGTGTTGATTACTACTTGTAGTTGATGCTAGTTCGTTTATCCGGTGGATGATTATATTTTCAGATCCTTAATGATAATTAATACTCCTCTGATCTTGATTGTGAATATGCTTTGTGAATAGTTACATTTGTTCCTGAGGGCATGGGAGAAGTCTTGTTATAAGTAAGCATGTGAATTTGGTATTCGTTCAATATTTTGATGAGATGTATGTTGTCTCTCCTCTAGTGGTGTTATGTGAACGTCGACTACATGACATTTCACCATTATTTGGGCCTAGGGGAAGGCATTGGTAAGTAATAAGTAGATGATGGGTTGCTAGTGTGACAGAAGCTTATACCCTAGTTTATGCGTTGCTTCGTAAGGGGCTGATTTGGATCCATATGTTTCATGCTATGGTTAGGTTTACCTTAATTCTTCTTTCGTAGTTGCGGATGCTTGCATGAGGGGTTAATCGTAAGTGTTAGGCTTGTCCAATGAAGGGAAACACCCAAAGCAACGGTCCACCCACATATAAAATTATCAAAGTAACGAATGTGAATCATATGAGCATGATCAAAACTAACTTGACAAGAATTCCCATGTGTCCTTGGGAGCGCTTTGCATTATATAAGAGTTTGTCCAGACTTGTCCTTTTCTACAAAAAGGATTGGTCCACCTTGCTACACCTTGTGTACTTTTATTACTTGTTACCATTATGATTTACCTTATCACAAAACTATATGTTACCGATAATTTCAGTGCTTGCAGAGAATACCTTGCTGAAAACCACTTGTCATTTCCTTTTGCTCGTCGTTGGGTTCGACACTCTTACTTATCGAAAGGACTACGATAGATCCCCTATACTTGTGGGTCATCAAGACTCTTTTCTGGCGCCGTTGCCGGGGAGTGAAGCGCCTTTGGTAAGTGGAATTTGGTATGGAAACATTTATATAGTGTGCTGAAATTTACTGTCACTTGTTACTATGGAAAATAATCCTTTGAGGGGCTTGTTCAGGGTATCTTCACCTCGATCGGAAGAGCAAAGAGTTGCTCCTCAACCTACTGCACCTACTGAAAATATTTATTATGAAACTCCTTCGGGCATGATAGATAAACTGCTAGCTAATCCTTATTGAGGAGATGGAACATTACATCCTGATATGCACCTAATTTATGTGGGTGAAGTTTGTGGATTATTTAAGTTTGCAGGTATCCCCGAGGATTTTGTCAAGAAGAAGGTCTTCCCTTTATCTTTGAAGGGAAGGCATTGACATGGTATAGGCTATTGGATGATGTTGGATCATGGAACTACAACCGATTGAAATTTGAATTTCATCAGAAGTTTTATCCTATGCATCTGGTTCATCGTGATCGGAATTATATATATAATTTTTGGCCTCGTTAAGGGGAAAGTATCACTCAAGATTGGGGGAGGTTTAAGTCAATATTATATTAATGCCCCAATCATGAGCTCTCAAGAGAAATTATTATTCGAAATTTTTATGCTTGGCTTTCTCATAATGATTGATCCATGCTCGATACTTCTTGTACTGGTTCCTATATGAAGAAGGATATTGAATTCAAATGGAATTTATTGGAAAGAATTAAACGCAACTCTAAAGATTGGGAACTCGACGAAGATAAAGAGTCAGGTATAAACCTTAATTTTGATTGTGTTAAATCTTTTATGGACACCGATGCTTTTCATGATTTTAGCACTAAATATGGACTTGACTCTGAGATAGTAGCTTATTTCTAGGAATCTTTTGCTACTCATGTTGATCTCCCTAAGTAGAAGTGATTTAAATATCATCCTCCCATTTAAGTGTAAAGTAGTTGAACCCATTAAAGTTGAAGAAGAAAATATTACTTATAATGTCGATCCTATTGTTCCTACTGCTTATATTGAGAAACCACCATTCCCTGTAGAATAAAGGATCATGCTAAAGCTTCAACTGTGGTCAAGAAAAGTAATATTAGAACACCTAAACACTCTGAGATAAGTCAAGCTAAACCTAGTATTGCTATGGTTAAAGATCTCTTGGTCGATAATATTGATCGGCGTGTTATTTATTTCTATGATGAAGTTGCTAGAATTGGCAAACCCGATATGAAAGATAAACATAGACATGTTGTTGGCATGCCTGTTGTTTCTGTTAAAATAGGAGATCATAGTTATCATGGCTTATGTGATGTGGGTGCTAGTGTGAGTGCAATCCCTTATACCTTATATAAAGAAATTATGAATAATATTGCACCTACTGAGATAGAAGATATTGAGGTTACTATTAAGCTTGCTAATAAATATACTATATCACAAATTGGGATTGTTAGAGATGTTGAAGTCTCCTATGGGAAGATAAAATACCTTACTGATTTTCTTGTTCTCGCTCCCCCACAAGATAATTTTTGTCCAAGTATATTTGATAAACCTTTCTTCAATACCGTTAATGCTAAGATAGACTGCGAGAAATACATTGTTACTGTTGGATTAGGAGACATGTCTCATGATTTTAATTTCTCTAAATTTTGTAGACAACCTAATGATAAAGAATTTCCTAGTAAAGATGAAATTATTAGTCTTGCTTCTATTGTCGTGCCTCCTTCTGATCCTTTAGAACAATATTTGCTAGACATGAAAATGATATGTTTATGAATGAATGAAGAGAAATAGATGATGTATTCTTTAGGGCCTATTCTGAAACAAAATTTTCCTGTTGAAATCCTTGGGGATCCTCCTTCACCCAAGAGTGACCCGTGTTTGAGCTTAAACAATTACCTAATACACTGAAATATGCTTATCTTGATGAAAAGAAGATATATCATATTATTATTTGTGCTAACCTTTTCAGAGCATGAAGAGAAGATATTATTGAAAACTCTGCAGAAGCAGCGTGCCGCTATTAAATATACTCTTGATGATCTTAAGGTCATTAGTCCCACTCTATGTCAGCACAAAATTAAATTGGAGAAAGATGCTAAATCAATTGTTGATCATCAATGGCAGGTAGATCCTAAGATGAAAGAAATGGTACGAAATGAAATACTAAAGCTTCTGGAGGCAGGTATAATTTATCCTATTTCTGATAGTCAATGGGTAAGCCATGTTCATTGTGTCCCTAAGAAAGGAGGTATTACTGTTGTTCCTAATGATAAGAATGAATTGATTCCACGAAGAATTGTTACATGTTATAGAATGGTAATTGATTTCCACAAATTAAATAAAGCCACTAGAAAAGACATTACCCTCTACTTTTTATTGATCAAATGCTGGAAAGACTATCCAAAGATACACATTTCTGCTTTCTAGACGGTTCTTCTGGTTTCTCTCAAATACCTGTGTCAAAAGAGGATCAGGAGAAAACCACTTTTACTTGCCCTTTTGGTACCTATGCTTATATGCGTATGCCTTTTGGTTTATGCAATACACCTGCTACCTTTCAAAGATGTATGACTGCTATATTCTCTGATTTTTGTGAAATGATTGTTGAGGTTTTCATGGATGATTTCTCCATTTACGGAACTTCTTTTGATGATTTCTTAAGCAACCTTGATTGAGTTTTGCAGAGATGTGAATAAACTAATCATGTCTTGAATTGGGAAAAGTGTCACTTTATGGTTAATGAAGGTATTGTCTTGGGGCATAAAATTTCTGAAAGAGGTATTGAAGTTGATAAAGCTAAAGTAGATGTTATTGAAAAGATTCCGTGTCCTAATGATATCAAAGGTATAAGAAGTTTCCTTAGTCATGCTGGCATCTATAGGAGGTTTATTAAAGACTTCTCCAAAATTTCTAAGCCTCTCACCATTATCTTGCGAAAAGATGTTCCTTTTGTTTTTTATGATGATTGTGTAGAAGCATTGGAATTACTTAAGAAAGCCTTGATTTCTGCACCTATTGTTCAGCCACCTGATTGGAATTTACCCTTTGAAATTATGTGTGATGCTAGTGATTATGTTCTTGGTGCTGTTCTAGGACAAAGAGTAGATAAGAAATTAAATGTTAGTCAGTATGCTAGTAAAACTCTAGACAGTGCCTAGAGAAATTATGCTACTACTAAAAAAATAATTTTCAGCAATTGTATCTGCATGTGATAAGTTCAGACCTTATATTGTTGATTCCAAAGTAATTGTTCACACTGATCATGCTGCTATTAAATATCTTATGGAAAAGAAAGATGCTAAACCTAAACTCATTAGATGGGTTCTCTTGCTACAAGAATTTGATTTGCATATTATTGATAGAAAGGGAGCTGAGAACCCCGTTGCAGATAACTTGTCTAGGTTAGAGAATGTTCTTGATGACCCACTACCTATTGATGATAGCTTTCCTAATGAGCAATTAAATGTCATAAATGCTTCTCGTAATACTCCATGGTATGCTGATTATGCGAATTATATTGTTGCTAAATTTATACCACCTAGTTTCACATACCAGCAAAAGAAAAAGTTTGTCTATGATTTAAGACATCACTTTTGGGATGACCCACACCTTTATAAAGAAGGAGTAGATGGTGTTGTTAGACGTTGTGTACCTGAGCATGAACAGGAACAGATCCTACACAAGTGCCACTCCGAGTATTATGGAGGACACCACGCTGGAGATAGAACTGCACATAAGGTATTGCAATCCGGTTTCTATTGGCCCACTCTCTTTAACGATGACCTTAAGTTTGCCTTGCCTTGTGATCAATGTCAAAGAATTTGTAATAATAGTAGACGTCAAGAAATGCCTATGAACTATTCACTTGCTATTGAACCATTTGATGTTTGGGGCTTTGATTATATGGGACCTTTTCCTTCCTCTAATGGGTATACACATATTTTAGGTGATGTTGATTATGTTATTGAGTGGGTAGAAGCTATTCCAACTAGTAGTGTTGATCATAACAGTTCTATTAAGATGCTTAAAGAAGTTATTTTTTCGATATTTGGAGTCCCAAGATATTTAATGACTAATGGTGGTTCACATTTTATTCATGGTGCTTTCCGTAAAATGCTTGCTAAGTATGATGTTAACCATAGAATTGCATCTCCATATCATCCTCAGTCTAGTGGTAAAGTAAAATTGAGCAATCAAGAGATTAAGTTAATTTTGCAAAAGTCTATTAATAGATCTAGAAAGAATTGGTCTAAGAAACTTGATGATGCATTATGGGCTTATAGAACTGCTTATAAGAATCCTATGGGTATGTCTCCATATAAAATGGTATACGGAAAAGCATGTCATTTACCTCTTGAATTTGAACTTAAGCCATATTGGGCTATTAAAGAGCTCAATTATGATTTCAAACTTGTCGGTGAGTAGAGGTTATTTGACATTAGCTCACTTGATGAATGGAGAACCCAAGCCTATGAGAATACCAAGTTGTTTAAAGAAAAAGTTAACAGATGGCATGACAAAAGGACACAAAAGCGCGAGTTTAATGTAGGTGATTATGTTTTGTTATACAACTCTCGTTTAAGAATTTTTGTTGGAAAGCTTCTCTCTAAATGGGAAGGTTCATACATTATCGAGGAGGTCTATCATTCCGGTGACATAAAAATTAACAATGTCGAAGGCACAAATCTAAAGGTGGTAAACGGTCAAAGAATCAAACATTATATCTCAGGTACACCCATAAATGTTGAGACCAATATAATTAATACCACAACACCGGAGGAGTACATCAGGGACACTTTCCAGAACGTTTCAGACTCCGAAAAGGAATTGGTATGTGGTACGAAAGTAAACCGACTCCAAAACTGTTTTAATAGCATTTTTCTCCGTTTTGGAATAATTAAAAAAATAGGAAAAATTAAAAGTAGTCCGAAAGAGACACGAGGCTAGCACAAGGGTGGAGGACGCGCCCTACACCCCTGGGCGTGCCCCCTGTCCTTGTGGCCACCTCGTGTGGCCCCCAGACTCCGTTTTCTTGCACGATACTTCTTATGGTCGGTAAAGATTCATTAGCTAATCTCCTGAAGGTTTTCACCACTATACCTCGACAAAATCATCTGTCTTTCTTTTGAGCTATTTCTGCAGCAGATTTAGAGCAAGATGTGTTCTCAAGATTCGATCGAGTACAGTCGGGTATCTCACCCGACACTGGGCCCAAGAGCATACAGCAAAGCTGACCACTTCGGGAAATCAACGGAGAAAGAAATGGAGGCTGACTTGAAAAAGGTGGATGCCATGGAGGAGGATCAAGAAGTTACCTCTCGTCTTCAAACTAGATTCATGCTGGAGGAACTTCGGAGCTTAGCAATACCAAATTCAGTCATTCCTCCCAATGCTAGATTTGTCTCTTATGAAAACATGAAAAAGAGTGTTGCTTTTTCTCCCGCAGCTATGAAACATCCATAGGTGAATGGAGCTTTAGCTCTCACGGGTAAACTTCACAAGGAATTAACGGATCTTAAGCAACAAATTAATAAGCTCGAGGAAGAGAATCTCATCCTAAGGGGCATCATCGCCAAGAATATCACATCACCACCCCTGAAGAAAGAGACATAAATACATGGGTATGGGCACTCCCCTTGGCAACTGCCAAGGTGCCCCGGTATCGTATCACCATCACACCTCTATCTTTATCATTTTTCTTAGTTCAATCCTGTTGGTTATATCTTGATCTAGTAGAATAAAGTTTTAGTATGATCTAGCTTTGAGTTTTGCCTCGATCTCTATCTATGTAATCGAGTCCTTGAGATATATAATAAAGAGTAGTTTTGAGATAAGGGTTTTGCTCTCTTGCTATGATCTTGAGGGAACTAAATAAAAGAAAGAACACAAATAAATAAAAGTCTATATATTGATCTTATGGAGAGTAATGACTTCACATATAAAGAATATGATGAATAAAAGTTGTTGAGAGTTGACAAACATAGTTTTGGTCATTTTTGCAATTAATAGGAAGTAATATAAAAAAGAGGTTTCACATATAAATATACTATCTTGGACATCTTTTGTAATTGTGAGCACTCATTAAAATATGACATGCTAAAAAGTCGATGTTGGATAAGGAAGACAACATAATAGGTTATGTTTTCTTTTATCCGAATAGAAGTTATATTTTCATGGACCATCCAACATTTTGAGCTTGCCTTTCCCTCTCATGCTATCCAAATTCTTTGCACCAAGTAGGGATACTACTTGTGCTTCCAAGCATGCCTAAACCCAGTTTTGCCATGAGAGTCCACCATACCTACCTATGGATTGAGTAAGATCCTTAAAGTAAGTTTTCATTAGTGCAAGCAATAAAAATGCTCGTCTAAATATGCATGATCTATTAGTGTGAAAAAAATAAGCTTTATACGAACTTGTGATATGGAAGAAATAAAAGCGACAGAATGCATAATAAAGGTCTTTATCACAAGTGGCAATATAAAGTGACGTTCTTTTGCATTAAGATTTTGTGCATCCAACCATAAAAGCGCATGACAACCTCTGCTTCCCTCTATGAAGGGCGCATTTTTTACCTTTACTTTCTACACTTATACAAGAGTCATGTTGATCTCCGCCTTTCCTTTTTACACTTTTTCCTTAGGCAAGTTCTTTGTGTTGGAGAGATCCG